>NC_092289.1:70400-81346 GCF_036320965.1 Panulirus ornatus | reverse complement strand
GGTAAATATATGGGGGGGTTTGTTGAGAGGGTAAAGGGATGTCAGGCTCGATTGGGGAAGAGCAGTGGGGTTTTAGAAGTGGTAGAGGATGTGTGGTCAGGTGTTTGTTTTGAAGAATGTATGGAGAAATCTTAAAAGAAAAATGGATTTGTATGTAGATTATGGATCTGGAGAAGGCATATGATATTTTTGATAGAGAGCTCTGGGAAGGTTTAGAATTATGTGTGGGAGGAAGTTTTTTAGAAGAGTAAAAGTTTTTATGAGGATAAAGGCTGTTACGTGTGGAAAGGAGGAAAGTGTTTGGGTTCTCAGTGAAAAAAGGTTTGGGAAGGGGTGTGTGAGTCTCCAGGGTTTGTTTAATTTGTTTATGGATGGTTTTTGGGAGGTGAATGAAAGAGTTTTGGAAAGGGGGCAATAGAAGTCTTTTGGGGATGAAGGGTTTAGGAAGTGGTATTGTTTTTCGCTGATGATACAGCGCGGGGCTGTTCATTTTGAGAAACTGAGAAGCTGGGATGAGTTTGGTAAAGTGGGGGAAAGAGGAAGTTAAAAGTAAATGTGAATAAGAGCAAGGTTATTAGGTACAGTAGGGTTGAGGGTCAAGTCAATTGGAGGGTATTTTGACTGGGAAAAAAAACTGGGGGAAGTAAAGTGTTTAGATATCTGGGAGTGGACTGGCAGCGGATGGAACCATGGAAGCGGAAGTGGATCATAGGGGGGGGGAGGGGGCCAAAAAATTCTGGGACCCTTAAAGATGTGTGGAAGTCGAGAACATTATCTCGGAAAGCAAAAATGGGTATGTTTGAAGGAATAGTGGTTCCAACAATGTTGTATGGTTGCGAGGCGTGGGCTATGGATAGAGTTGTGCGCAGGAGGAGGGATGTGCTGGAAATGAGATGTTTGAGGACAATGTGTGGTTTGAGGGGGTTTGATCGGTAAGTAACGTAAGGGTAAGAGAGATGTGTGGAAATAAAAAGAGCGTGGTTGAGGAGCAAAAGAGGGTGTTTTGAAATGGTTTGGCACATGGAGAGAAGAGTGAGGAAAAGATTGACCAAGAGGATATATGTGTCGGAGGTGGAGGGAACAGGAGAAGTGGGAGACCAAAATTGGGAGGTGGAAAAGATGGGAGTGAAAAAGATTTTGGTGATCGGGCCTGAACAAGCGGAGGGTGAAAGGAGGGAAAGGGAAATGGGATGATTGGACGATGTTGTATCCCGGGGTTGACGTGCTGTCAGGGGGTTGAATCGGGCAGTGAAGGTCTGGGGTAAACCATGGAAAGCTTGTAGGTATGTATATTTTGGTGTGTGGGCGTATTATTAAAATGTGTATGGGGGGGGGGGTTGGGCATTTCTTTGTCTGTTTCCTTGCGCTACCCGCAAACGCGGGAGGGCAGCGACAAACAAAAAAAAAAAAATATATATATTATATATATTATATTATATAATTATATAAAAATATATAATTATTATATTATTAAAAAGTAAATTTCGGGAAAGATTTCCCCAGAAATTTTTTTGGGAAAATGAAAACAGAAAGTTTTTTTCCCGGGGCTTTGGGAAAAAATAAATTGGAAAAAAAAAGTTGGAATTGAAGTTATTGATATCATGTTAATTGATGAGAATAGGGCGTTTGGTAAAAATTATTATTTCCTTTTTCCCAATGCAGAGGTTGAACCTTATGTGTATTTATTTTTTATTTCAACTAAAAGTTTAGTTTTTCTTAATTGTTTTCTTATTTTTTATATAAAATAAATATTAGTGTTGGGAAGTCGTATGTATTATTTGTGATGTGTATATATATATATTATATATATATATATATATTTATATTTTATATAATAATATTATATATTATATATATTAATATATTTTTTTTTTTTTTTTTTTTTTTTTTTTTTACTTTGTCGCTGTCTCCCGCGTTTGCGAGGTAGCGCAAGGAAACAGACGAAAGAAATGGCCCAACCCCCCCCCCCCATACACATGTACATACACACGTCCACACACGCAAATATACATACCTACACAGCTTTCCATGGTTTACCCCAGACGCTTCACATGCCTTGCTTCAATCCACTGACAGCACGTCAACCCCTGTATACCACATCGCTCCAATTCACTCTATTCCTTGCCCTCCTTTCACCCTCCTGCATGTTCAGGCCCCGATCACACAAAATCTTTTTCACTCCATCTTTCCACCTCCAATTTGGTCTCCCTCTTCTCCTCGTTCCCTCCACCTCCGACACATATATCCTCTTGGTCAATCTTTCCTCACTCATTCTCTCCATGTGCCCAAACCATTTCAAAACACCCTCTTCTGCTCTCTCAACCACGCTCTTTTTATTTCCACACATCTCTCTTACCCTTACGTTACTTACTCGATCAAACCACCTCACACCACACATTGTCCTCAAACATCTCATTTCCAGCACATCCATCCTCCTGCGCACATCTCTATCCATAGCCCACGCCTCGCAACCATACAACATTGTTGGAACCACTATTCCCTCAAACATACCCATTTTTGCTTTCCGAGATAATGTTCTCGACTTCCACACATTTTTCAAGGCTCCCAAAATTTTCGCCCCCTCCCCCACCCTATGATCCACTTCCGCTTCCATGGTTCCATCCGCTGACAGATCCACTCCCAGATATCTAAAACACTTCACTTCCTCCAGTTTTTCTCCATTCAAACTCACCTCCCAATTGACTTGACCCTCACCCCTACTGTACCTAATAACCTTGCTCTTATTCACATTTACTCTCAACTTTCTTCTTCCACACACTTTACCAAACTCAGTCACCAGCTTCTGCAGTTTCTCACATGAATCAGCCACCAGCGCTGTATCATCAGCGAACAACAACTGACTCACTTCCCAAGCTCTCTCATCCCCAACAGACTTCATACTTGCCCCTCTTTCCAGGACTCTTGCATTTACCTCCCTAACAACCCCATCCATAAACAAATTAAACAACCATGGAGACATCACACACCCCTGCCGCAAACCTACATTCACTGAGAACCAATCACTTTCCTCTCTTCCTACACGTACACATGCCTTACATCCTCGATAAAAACTTTTCACTGCTTCTAACAACTTGCCTCCCACACCATATATTCTTAATACCTTCCACAGAGCATCTCTATCAACTCTATCATATGCCTTCTCCAGATCCATAAATGCTACATACAAATCCATTTGCTTTTCTAAGTATTTCTCACATACATTCTTCAAAGCAAACACCTGATCCACACATCCTCTACCACTTCTGAAACCGCACTGCTCTTCCCCAATCTGATGCTCTGTACATGCCTTCACCCTCTCAATCAATACCCTCCCATATAATTTACCAGGAATACTCAACAAACTTATACCTCTGTAATTTGAGCACTCACTCTTATCCCCTTTGCCTTTGTACAATGGCACTATGCACGCATTCCGCCAATCCTCAGGCACCTCACCATGAGTCATACATACATTAAATAACCTTACCAACCAGTCAACAATACAGTCACCCCCTTTTTTAATAAATTCCACTGCAATACCATCCAAACCTGCTGCCTTGCCGGCTTTCATCTTCCGCAAAGCTTTTACTACCTCTTCTCTGTTTACCAAATCATTTTCCCTAACCCTCTCACTTTGCACACCACCTCGACCAAAACACCCTATATCTGCCACTCTGTCATCAGACACATTCAACAAACCTTCAAAATACTCATTCCATCTCCTTCTCACATCACCACTACTTGTTATCACCTCCCCATTTACGCCCTTCACTGAAGTTCCCATTTGCTCCCTTGTCTTACGCACCCTATTTACCTCCTTCCAGAACATCTTTTTATTCTCCCTAAAATTTACTGATAGTCTCTCACCCCAACTCTCATTTGCCCTTTTTTTCACCTCTTGCACCTTTCTCTTGACCTCCTGTCTCTTTCTTTTATACTTCTCCCACTCAATTGCATTTTTTCCCTGCAAAAATCGTCCAAATGCCTCTCTCTTCTCTTTCACTAATACTCTTACTTCTTCATCCCACCACTCACTACCCTTTCTAAACAGCCCACCTCCCACTCTTCTCATGCCACAAGCATCTTTTGCGCAATCCATCACTGATTCCCTAAATACATCCCATTCCTCCCCCACTCCCCTTACTTCCATTGTTCTCACCTTTTTCCATTCTGTACACAGTCTCTCCTGGTACTTCCCCACACAGGTCTCCTTCCCAAGCTCACTTACTCTCACCACCTTCTTCACCCCAACATTCACTCCTCTTTTCTGAAAACCCATACTAATCTTCACCTTAGCCTCCACAAGATAATGATCAGACATCCCTCCAGTTGCACCTCTCAGCACATTAACATCCAAAAGTCTCTCTTTCGCACGCCTGTCAATTAACACGTAATCCAATAACGCTCTCTGGCCATCTCTCCTACTTACATAAGTATACTTATGTATATTCGCTTTTTAAACCAGGTATTTCCAATCATAGTCCTTTTTCGCATAATCTACAAGCTCTTCACCATTTCCTTTTCAACATGAACACCCATGCTACAATTTTCCCTCAACTGCCACATTACTCACCTTTGCATTTTAAATCACCCATAACTCTTTATATATATAAATATATATTATATATTTTTTTATATTATATTTATAGTATATTTATTAAATATATTTTTTTTATTCTATAATTATATATTATCCCTGGGTAGGGGTGAAAGAATATTCCCCCCCCTTCCTCGCGTGTCGTAGAAAGCGACTTTAAAAGGGGGCGGGAGCGGGGGGCCAGGAAATCCTCACCCCCTTGTTTTTTTTTAACTTTCTAAAATGGGAAACAGAAAGGAGTCACGCGGGAGTGCCATCCTCCCGAAGGCTCAGATTGGGGTACCTAAATGTGTGTGGGATGTAACCAAGATGTGAAAAAAGGAGAGATAGGTAGTATGTTTTTAGGAAAGGAACCCGGATGTTTTGGCTTGAGTGAAAACGAAGCTCAAGGGGAAAAGGGGGGAGTGGTTTGGAAATGTTTGGGGAGTAAGTTAGGGGTTAGTGAGTAGGACAAGAGAAGGGAAGGAGTAGCATACTCCTGAACAGGAGTGTGGGAGTATGTGATAGAATGTAAAAAAGTAAATTTCGATTAATATGGGTTAAAATGAAAGTTGATGGAGGAGAGGTGGGGATTATTGGTGCATATGCACCTGGGCATGAGAAGAAAGATCAGAGAGGAAAGTGTTTTGGGAGCAGCTGAATAGTGTGTAGTGGTTTTGTGCACGAGAACGGGTTATAGTGAGGTGATTGAAAAGAAAGGTGGTAATGTGGCAGTTTGGGGGAATATTGTATACGGGGTGTTCGTGTTTAAAAGGAAAAGGTGAAGAGTTTTAGTTTTTGTGTGAAAAAAAAAGGGATATTTATTGGGGTCGGTTTAAAAAAGTTGATATACATAAAGTTAATTAGTAAGGGAAAATGGCCCGAGAGCGTTTTGGATTACGTGTTTTTTGACAGGGGACGAAAAAAGAGACTTTTGGAGTTAATTGCTGAGAGGTGCAATGGGGGGTTTTGTTCATTTCTGTGGGGAAGGTGAGATTTGTGTGTTTTGGGGAAAAGAAGGTGTTTTGGGGGTGAAGAGGGTGGTGAAGTAAGTGGTTGGGAAGGAGCTTGGTGGGAAAGTCCCGGAGAGATGGTACAGGGGAAAAAAAGGTGAGAAAAAGGGAAAGTAAGGGAGTGGGGGGGGGAAGGGGATGTATTTGGGGAATCAGTGAGGGTTGCGAAAAAGATCTTGGGCATGAAAAGTGGGAGGTGGGTTGATTAGAAAGGGTATGGAGTGGGGGATAAAGAAGAAAGGGTTTTAGTAAAAGGAAGAGAGAGGATTTGGACGTTTTTTTGGGGGGAAAAAATAAATTTGATGGGGGTAAAAAAGGGGAAAGAGCAGGAGGTAAAGAGAAAGGTGCGGGGTGAAAAAAAGGGAAATGGGATTTGGGGGTGAGAGAGTATATTGTTTTAGGGAATAAAAAAGATGTTTGGAAGGAGGTAAATAAATCCCTAAGGACAAGGGAGAAAATGGGAAAACTTCGTGAGGGGGCAAAGGGGGGAGGTGAAACAAGTAGTGGGGGGGGGGAGAGGGTAGTGGTATTTGAAGGTTTGTTGAAGTGTTTTATGAAGGTGGCGAATGGGGTTTGTTTTGGTCGAGTGGTGTGCAAAGTGAGGGTTGGGAAAATGATTTGGAAAAGGGGAGGGTAGAAAAAAGTTTGCGGAAGATGAAAGCCGGCAAGGCAGCAGGTTTGGTGGTATTGCAGGGAATTTATAAAAAGGGGGTGACTGTATTGTTGAGGGTTTGGTAAGGTTTTTAAGGGTGTATGACTATGGTGAGGTGCTTGAGGTTTGGGCGGGAAGGGGGGTAGTGAAAAAGAAAAAAGGGCCAAAGGGGTAAAAATGGGCTAAATTACAGAGTAAAGTTTGTTGAGTATTCCCGTAAATTAAGGGAGGGGATGATTGAGGGGTGAAGGCTGTACAGAGCATCAGATTGGGGGCAGTGTGGTTTCGAAGTGGTAAAGGATGTGTGGAAAGGGTTTGCTTTGAAAAATGTATGTGAGAAATACTTAGAAAAGCAAAAGGATTTGTTGTGCATTTTGGATTGGAGAAGGCTAGTGAGTTTATAGAGTGCTCTGTGGGGTTTAAGAATATATGGGGGGAGGCAGTTGTTAGAAGCAGTGAAAAATTTTTTTGAGGTTAAGGGATGTGGGTAGGGGAGAGGAAGTGATTGGTTCTCATGAAAGTAGGTTTTGCGGGGTGGTTTAGTCTCCATGGTGTTTAATTTGTTTATGGATGGGTTGTAGGGGTGAATGAAGAGTTTTTTGGGAAAAAGTGCAAGTATGAAGTTGTTTGGGGGTGAGAGAGTTGGGAAGTAAGTCGTTGTTGTTGCTGATGATACAGCGTGGTGGCTGATTCATGTGAGAAAAGCAAAGCTTGTACTGAGTTTGGTAAAGTGTGTGAAAAAAGAAAGTTAAGAGAAATGTGAATAAGGAAAGGGTTTTTAGGTCAGTTGGGTTGAGGTCAGTCAATTGGGGGGTTAGTTTGAATGGAGAAAACTGGAGAGTAAGTGTTTTGATATTGGGAGTGGATCTGTTAGGGATGGAACCATGGAAGCGGAAGGATCATTGGGTGGGGGAGGGGCGAAATTTGGGGACTTGAAGAATGTTGGAAGTCGAAACATTATCTCGAAAGCAAATGGGTATGTTTGAAGAATAGTGGTTCCAACAATGTTTAAAGGTGCGGGGGGCGTGGGCTATGGTTGAGTTGTGGCAGGAGGTGGATTGCTTGAATTAGATGTTTTAGGACAATGTGGTTGGGGTGGGTTTTATCGATAAAAAAAAAAAAAGGGTTTAAGAGAGATTGTGGAAATAAAAGAGTGTGGTTGGAGGAGAAGAGGGTGTTAGAAATGGGTTTTGGCACATGGAAGGATTTGGGGAGGAAAGGATTGAACAAGAGGATATATGTGTCGGAGGTGAAGGGAACGAGGAGGAAGAGGGAGACCAAATTGGAGTGCGAATAATATGGAGTGAAAAGATTTTTGTGTGATCGGGCCTGAAACATGAGGAGAGTGAAAGGAGGGCAAGGAATAGAGTTGAAGTGGAGCGATGTGGTTCCGGGGTTGACGTGCTGTCTGGTGGGATTGAATCAGGATGTGAAGCGCTGGGGTAAACCATGGAATGTGTGTAGTATGTATATTTGCGTGTGTGGAACGTATGTTTACATATGTATGGGGTGGGTTGGGCGATTTCTTTCGTCATGTTTCCTTGTCGCTACCTAGCAAACGCGGGATGAAGACAGCGACATAAGCAAAAAAAAAAAAGAAAACTTGAGATATACTAGGTTATATATGTGTATGTCTCCACGAGGGGTGCGCAAGGAAACACGAAAGAATGGCCAAACCCACCCACATACACATGGACTATACATACAGGTCCACACGCTAATATACATACCTATACATTCAAGGGGTATACATATATATATATTTATTATATATATAATATATATATTTTTTATATATATTTATATATATATATATAGATATATATATATATCTTATATATATTTATTTTATATATACTATATATTTATATATATATATAGATTTATATATATATATTATACACACATGCAATAATTCATTACTGTTTATTGTCATTCTATCTCCACCCCGCCACACATGAAATAACAGCCCCTCACACGATTTGTGCGAGTAGCGCTAGCAAAAGAAAACAAAGGCCACCAATCTTCACACTCACTCTCTAATTGTCATGTAATATGCACCGAAACCATAGTCCCTTTCAACATACAGGGCCCACAGAACTTTCCCATTGTTTTTACTCTTGGACGCTTCACATGCCTGGTTCAGTCCACTGACAGCACGTTCGGAGCCTGATATACACATAGTTCACTTCACTCCATTCCTTGCAGCCTTTCACCTCCTGCATGTTTAGGCCCCTATCACTCAAAATGTGTTTCACTCCATCTTTCCATTCCAATTTGGGTTTCCACTTCTTACGTTCACCCCCCTCGACACATACATCCTCTTGGTCAATCTTTCCTCACTCATTCTTAAATTTTGACCAAACATTTCAAAACACCTCTTCTGCTCTCTAACCACACTCTTTTTTATACGACAATTATTTACCCTTTCATTACTTAATTGATCAAACCACCCTCACACAACATATTGTCCTCAAACATCTAATATCCAGCACATCAACCCTGCTTGCACAAACTCTATCTCTGGCCCACGCCTAGCAAACATATACATAGTTGGAACCTCTTACTCCTTTAAACATAAACCAATTTTGCTTTTCGAGATAATGTTCTCGACTTGCAGCATTGTTCAATGCTCCAGAACTTTCGCCCCCTCCACACCCTATGATTTACTTCCGATTCCATGGTTACATGCCCTTTAAATCCACTGCCAGGATACCTAAAAACACTTCACATCAGTTTTTCTCTATTCAAATTTATTTCCCAATTGACATGCCCCTCAAACCCTTACTGTGTCCTTAATAACCTTGCTATTATTCACATTTACTTTCTCAGCCTTCTTCGTTCTCACACCTTTACTAATCCAGTCACCAGTTCTGCAGCTTCACCACGAATCAGCTACCAGCGCTGTATCATAGGAACAACAACTGACTACTTCTCAGCTCATCATTCCACAACAGACTGCATAGTAGCCCCTCTTTTCTAAATCTTGCTTCACCTCCTATCATCCAATCCATAAACAAATTAAAACAACATGGTGTCATCACACACCCTGCCGCAAACCTACATTCTCTGAGAACCATTCACTTTCCTCCTTCCAACACTTACACATGCCTGAATCTGAATGAACTTTTCACTGCTTCTAACAACTTGCTTCCTACACATACCTTCTTAACACCTTCCCTGAAAAAAAATCCAAATTTTTTCTGTTATGAATCTTCATATGCCTTCTCCAGAATCTATAAATGCTATTTACAAATCGTTCGTTTTCTGTGTATTTGTACATACATTCTTCAAAGCAATCACCTGATGCATTAACATTCTCTACCTCTTCTGAAACCCCATATGCTCCTTCCCATATGTTGTTTTTTTACATGCCTTACCTCTCAATCAATACCCTCCCTTATAATTTACAGGAATACTCAACAAACCAATACTCTGTATTAATCAGTCATTTATATTCATCTTTGCTTTTTGTACAATGGCACTCTGAATTTTAATTTCAAAAAGGGGAAACAGAAGAAGGTGTTACCCGGGGAGTGCTTCATCCTCCTCGAAGGCTCAGATTGGGGTGATCTAATGTGTGTGGATGTTAAAAACAGTATAGAAAAAAAGGAGGAGATAGGTTGTATGTGGAAGAAAGGATCATGGATGTTTTGGTCTGAGTGAAAGAAGCTCTTAGGGTATAAAGGTGAGGAGTTAGTGGTTTGGGAATGTTTTGTGAGTAAAGTCAGGGGCTACTGAGAAAGACAAGGTGAGCAAGGGAAGGAGTAGCACTCCTTCTGAAACAAGAGTAGTGGTTGGAGTATGTTATAGAGTGTAAGAAAGTAAACTATAGTTTGCTATGGATAAAACTGAAAGTTGATGGAGAGAGATGGGTGATTATTGCTGTATATGCACCTTGCAGAGAAGGAAAGATCTTGAGAGGCTAGTGTTTTGGAGCGCACGAGGACCGGTTATTGTGATGGGTGGATTTGACGGCAAAGGTGAGGGAAGTAAATGTGGCAATTATGCGAATAATGATGTACATGGGGTGATCAGTGTCGTAAATGGCAGTGGTGAAGAGCTTGTAGATTTATGTGTGTGGAAGAAGGACTGGTTGATTGGGAATGCCTAGTTTAAGTAGAGATTTATACATAAGGTATACGTATGTAAGAAGGAGAGTATGGCAGAGAGCGTTATTGGATTACGTGTTAATTGACATGCGCGGGAAGAGATTTTGGGCGTTAATTGCTGAGATATGCAACTGCGTGGGATGTCTGGCGATCATTATCTTTTGGGAGGGCAAAGGTGAGATGTATAGAGGTTTTCAGAAAAGAAGATTGTTGGGGTGAAGAGAATGGTGAGAGTATCTGAGCTTGGGAAGGGGACTTGTGTGAGGAAGTACCAGGAGAGACTGAGTACAGAATGGAAAAAGGTGAGAACCAAGGAGGAAAATAATAAAGATTAAGGTGAGTGGGGGAGGAATGGGATGTATTTAGGGGGAAGCAAAAAATTTTGGGAAATGGGGGGGGGGGCTTGCGCAAGAAATGCTCTGGCATGAGAAAATGGGGAGGTGGGCAGATTAGACAGGTAGGTGGATTGGTGGGGATGAAGAATTAAGATATTAGGTGAAGAGAAAAGAGAAGATTTGGACCGTTTTTGCAGGGAAGTAATGCAAATGAAATGGGAGATGTATAAAAAGAAAGCGCAGTGAGGTCAGGGAAAG
>NC_092289.1:17439-37332 GCF_036320965.1 Panulirus ornatus | reverse complement strand
AAGGAGGCAAGGATAGAGTGAATTGGATCGATGTGGTATACCGGGGTTTGACGTGCTGTCAGTGGATTGAATCAGGGCATGTGAAGAGTCTGGGGTAAACCATGGAAAAGTTGTGTGGGGCCTGGATGTGGAAAGGGAGCTGTGGTTTCGGGCATTAAATTGCATGACAGCTAGAGACTGAGTTGTGAACGAATGGGCCTTCGTTGTCTTTTCCTAGTGCTACCTCGCACACATGAGGGGGAGGGGATGGTATTCCATGTGTGCGAGGTGGCGATGGGAATGAATAAAGGCAGACAGTGTGAATTGTGTGCATGGGTATATATGTATGTGTCTGTGTGTGTATATATATGTACATTGAGATGTATAGGTATGTATATTTGCGTGTGTGGACGTGTATGTATATACATTGTGTATGGGGGTGGGTTGGGCCATCTCTTTCGTCTGTTTTCCTTGCGCTACCTCGCAAACGCGGGAGACAGCGACAAAGCAAAATAAATGTATAAATAAATATAATATATATATATATATATATATTATATATATATATATATATATATATATATATATATATATATTTATATATATATAAAACTAAAGCCATCTACTGATTCTAAAGAACAAAATCATGGAGAATATATATATATATATATATGTATGTATATGTATGTATGTGTGTATGTATATATATATATATATATATATATATATATCTCCCTGGGGATAGGGGAGAAAGAATACTTCCCACGTATTCCCTGCGTGTCGTAGAAGGCGACTAAAAGGGAAGGGAGCGGGAGGCTGGAAATCCTCCCCTCTTTTTTTTTTTTTTTTTTTCCAAAAGAAGGAACAGAGAAGAGGGCCAGGTGAGGATATTCCCTCAAAGACCCAGTCCTCTGTTCTTAACGCTACCTCGCTATCGCGGGAAATGGCAAATAGTATGAAAGAAAAATATATATATATATATATATATATATATATATATATATATATATATATATATATATATATATATATATATATATATATATATATATATATATTTCATATATTTCATTGATTATACTTTGTCGCTGTCTCCCGCGTAAGCGAGGTAGCGCAACGAAACAGACGAAAGAATGGCCCAACCCACCCACAAACACATGTATATACAGACACGTCCACACACGCACATATACGTACCTATACATCTCAATGTATACATATATACACACACACACAGACATATACATATATACACATGTACATAATTCATACTGTCTGCCCTTATTCGTTCCCGTCGCCACCCCGCCACACATGAAATATACATCTCAATGTATACATATATACAC
The DNA here is from genome assembly GCF_036320965.1 of Panulirus ornatus. Taxonomy (NCBI): domain Eukaryota; kingdom Metazoa; phylum Arthropoda; class Malacostraca; order Decapoda; family Palinuridae; genus Panulirus; species Panulirus ornatus. The sequence goes on along the minus strand of NC_092289.1, from coordinate 36,007 downwards.
ACACACACAGACATATACATATATACACATGTACATAATTCATACTGTCTGCCCTTATTCGTTCCCGTCGCCACCCCGCCACACATGAAATAACAGCCCCCTCACCCCGCATGTGCACGAGGTAGCGCTAGGAAAACACAATAAAGGCCACATTCGTTCACAGTCAGTCTCTAGCTGTCATGTATAATGCACCGAAACCACATCCAGTCCCCACAAAACTTCCCATGGTTTACCCCAGACGCTTCACATGCCCTGGTTCAATCCATTGACAGCACGTCGACCCGGTATACCACATCGTTCCAATTCACTCTATTCCTTGCCCGCCTTTCACCCTCCTGCATGTTCAGGCCCCGATCACTCAAAATCTTTTTCACTCCATCTTTCCACCTCCAATTTGGTCTCCCACTTCTCCTCCTTCCCTCCACCTCTGACACATATATCCTCTTGGTCAATCTTTCCTCACTCATTCTCTCCATGTGACCAAACCATTTCAAAACACCCTCTTCTGCTCTCTCAACCACACTCTTTTTATTACCACACATCTCTCTTACCCTTACAGTACTTACTCGATCAAACCACCTCACACCACATATTGTTCTCAGACATCTCATTTCCAGCACATCCACCCTCCTCCGCACAACTCTATCTATAGCCCACGCCTCGCAACCATATAACATTGTTGGAACCCTTATTCCTTCAAACATACCCATTCTTGCTTTCCGAGATAATGTTCTCGACTTCCACGCATTCTTCAACGCTTCCAGAACTTTCGCCCCCTCCCTCACCCTATGATTCACTTCCGCTTCCATGGCTCCATCCGCTGCCAAATCCACTCCCAGATATCTAAAACACTTCACTTCCTCCTGTTTTTCTCCATTCAAACTTACCTCCCAATTGACTTTTCCCTCAACCCTACTGTGCCTAATAACCTTGCTTTTATTCACATTTACTCTTAACTTTCTTTTTTCACACACTTTACCAAACTCAGTTACCAGCTTCTGCAGTTTCCAACCCGAATAACCACCAGCGCTGTATCATCAGCGAACAACAACTGACTCACTTCCCAAGCTCTCTCATCCTCAACAGACTTCATACTTGCCCATCTTTCCAAAACTCTTGCATTCACCTCCCTAACAACCCCATCCATTAACAAATTAAACAACCATGGAGACATCACGCACCCCTGCTGCAAACTAACATTCACTGAGAACCAATCACTTTCCTCTATTCCTACACGTACACATTCCTTACATCCTCATTAAAAACTTTCCACTGCTTCTATTCAGGGATAGGGGAGAAAGAATGCTTACCACGTATTCTCTTCGTGTCGTAGGCGACTAAAAGGGGTGGGAGCAGGTGCTGGAATTCCTTCCTTCCAGTTTTTACTTTTCCAAAAGAAGGAACAGAAAAGGTGGCCAAATGAGGATTTTCCCTCTAAGACTCAGTCTTTTGTTCTTGACGCTACCTAGCAGACGCGGGAAATGGCGAATATGTAGGATAGTAGGGAGATGTGGATCTCTACTGGAGCACTATGTTCTTTAACGAGACTGCCTCCCAATGATACAGAAAGCCAAAGGCAGTAACGGTAAACATATCAGCTGAGGGTACTAACATCGTTCAATTTAGTTACCTCTCGCATCAACATCAAAATTTTCTAAGATACGTAAATGCATTTCATTTTCTAGCACGGTGAAGAAATGAAAGAAAGAGAGACTCACGCAAAGCAAAATTGGATTCATCACACATATATTGATGACGTGGGAGTGAGCGGCTACTCCCAGCTGTGTATAGTAAGATAGGAGGGAGGGCATGGCGGCCATGTGCGGTGTATGATGCAACATTAACAACACTTACACTGCCCACCGCCAGTGGGGGACGCTACACAAAAAAACATACGCTCGACTCGCATTTTTCATGAACCTTCACTTTTGTAAAACCAGGAATCATTGGAATGGTTGTGGTACGTTAATTGTCCTGCTAAAACCCGACGAGGAATGTGCTAACTGAACATCTAATGGTATTCCTTTATGCCGAATTTTCTTTCTTCAAAAATTTGTGGAAACTTCGTCGGGCCTAAATCTATGGACGTTAAGAGTTCTAGTATTTATTGACCAGTGGTCAATAGACTGATCATACACCATAGGCTTTGTATCAATGGATCATTTACCGATCAATATATCCTCAAAAAAGGTTTCAATCTCTCAGTAAACGTTCTTAGATTGTGTAGGTGGAGCCTACCTCACACTCGCTTCTGTATAAGTCTGGATCCTCGCCCGCGCTGTGAGGGCGAGACCACTGAAAGACTTCACCTTACAGACTCGTGAAAGCTGCATATATGATTAACGATGTTTGCTGTAGGTGCTGGCGGAACGGGGAAAGACTCTAAACTTCACGAAAAGACTATCGTCTCAAAATATTGATTTGTGTATTTTAAGAGATTTTCTGAGTGATCGTGGAAGGAGACACCAAACTTAAATGATGATTCAACTTTCAGTGACACTACTTCGTTAAGGTAGGTTCCCCTCAAGCGTTCTTTCTCCTTTTTGAACAGTTCAGGGGTTGTCGGGGTCGAAAATCCAGGACTACAACTGAAAGTTATCTTTTATATATTACAAAACTTTGTTCATCTAATTTTCGCCAATGTTTGTCACGCAACTTTACTGCATGACATCCGGGTTCAAAATGAGGAATACCAAACTAAGCGTTTAACGGAAGTCTACCATCACAAAGATGTCTGAACACGGGAGGTGAGTGCCCCGATAGATACAAATTAAGTGTTGTTAGAGCCTACCTAAGTCATGCTTAAGAGAAATCTTCCACCAAGACAATACCAGATTCAAGCAAATCTTAGTTGCCTTTGTTTTTTCCAATAAAGTCTCATATGAATGAAAAATGCAAGTGTGTTCTTCCAAACCCGACTTGTTGATCACAGCCAACAACAACCTGGAACTGTTCATCGTGTTCTCCACAAACACCAGTCGTCTCCTGCTTATCGGACTGACGAACATACCTTGAGGAAGATAACAGATATGAACACTATATGCTTCATCCCTGAAGATCATCTTGGCATCATTTACTTTAACAACATGAAACTAGTCAGTACATTATGGGAAACATCCTCACACAGAACAATCAGCCATTACAGTCAAACAGTGTAGTTTATAAGTCCTCCTGTACTCAATTTCAAGAGTAAAGTGAAACTGAATATATAACTTTACCTGATGATGTAAAACGTGATGACACAAAACTGCAAAAACTAACAAAAATCTAGTGAGTGTTTTACAAAAAGTGTAGTGCAGAAAGTATTTTACCTGTTTGAAAACACACACACACAAATATATATATATATATATATATATATATATATATATATATATATATATATATATATATATATATATATATATATATATATAATTTTTTTTTTTTTTTTTTTTTTTTTTTTCATACTATTCGCTATTTCCCGCGATAGCGAGGTAGCGTTAAGAACAGAGGACTGGGCCTTTGAGGGAATATCCTCACCTGGACCTCTTCTCTGTTCCTTCTTTTGGAAAAAAAAAAAAAAAAAAAAAACACGAGAGGGGAGGATTTCCAGCCCCCCGCTCCCTTCCCTTTTAGTCGCCTTCTATGACACGCAGGGTATACGTGGGAAGTATTCTTTCTCCCCTATCCCCAGGGAAACTTACCACACAATTATATTCAAACTTGTTCGCTGTTTCCTGCATTGGTGGGTCAGCAACAGAAACAGACAAAGAAAAGCCTCATTCACTCATATCTATTTTCTGTCATGTGTTATGCACTAAAACCACAGTCCCATATCCACAACCAATCCCCACAGACCTCACCTTGGCTCCCCACCAGCTGCTTCATATGCCCTGGTACAGTCCAATGACAGCAAGTCATCCCCTGAATAATACATTAATTGAATTCACTCTGTCCCATGTACAATTTTATATATATATATATATATATGTATATATATATATATATATATATATATATATATATATATATATATATATATATATATATATATATATATATATATATATATATTTTTTTTTTTTTTTTTTTTATACTTTGTCGCTGTCTCCCGCGTTTGCGAGGTAGCGCAAGGAAACAGACGAAAGAAATGGCCCAACCCCCCCCCCCCCATACACATGTATATACATACGTCCACACACGCAAATATACATACCTACACAGCTTTCCATGGTTTTCCCCAGACGCTTCACATGCCTTGATTCAATCCACTGACAGCACGTCAACCCCGGTATACCACATCGCTCCAATTCACTCTATTCCTTGCCCTCCTTTCACCCTCCTGCATGTTCAGGGCCCGATCACACAAAATCTTTTTCACTCCATCTTTCCACCTCCAATTTGGTCTCCCTCTTCTCCTCGTTCCCTCCACCTCCGACACATATATCCTCTTGGTCAATCTTTCCTCACTCATTCTCTCCATGTGCCCAAACCACTTCAAAACACCCTCTTCTGCTCTCTCAACCACGCTCTTTTTATTTCCACACATCTCTCTTACCCTTACGTTACTCACTCGATCAAACCACCTCACACCACACATTGTCCTCAAACATCTCATTTCCAGCACATCCATCCTCCTGCGCACAACTCTATCCATAGCCCACGCCTCGCAACCATACAACATTGTTGGAACCACTATTCCTTCAAACATACCCATTTTTGATTTCCGAGATAATGTTCTCGACTTCAACACATTCTTCAAGGCCCCCAGAATTTTCGCCCCCTCCCCCACCCTATGATCCACTTCCGCTTCCATGGTTCCATCCGCTGCCAGATCCACTCCCAGATATCTAAAACACTTTACTTCCTCCAGTTTTTCTCCATTCAAACTCACCTCCCAATTGACTTGACCCTCAACCCTACTGTACCTAATAACCTTGCTCTTATTCACATTTACTCTTAACTTTCTTCTTCCACACACTTTACCAAACTCAGTCACCAGCTTCTGCAGTTTCTCACATGAATCAGCCACCAGCGCTGTATCATCAGCGAACAACAACTGACTCACTTCCCAAGCTCTCTCATCCCCAACAGACTTCATACTTGTCCCTCTTTCCAAAACTCTTGCATTTACCTCCCTAACAACCCCATCCATAAACAAATTAAACAACCATGGAGACATCACACACCCCTGCCGCAAACCTACATTCACTGAGAACCAATCACTTTCCTCTCTTCCTACACGTACACATGCCTTACATCCTCGATAAAAACTTTTCACTGCTTCTAACAACTTGCCTCCCACACCATATATTCTTAATACCTTCCACAGAGCATCTCTATCAACTCTATCATATGCCTTCTCCAGATCCATAAATGCTACATACAAATCCATTTGCTTTTCTAAGTATTTCTCACATACATTCTCCAAAGCAAACACCTGATCCACACATCCTCTACCACTTCTGAAACCACACTGCTCTTCCCCAATCTGATGCTCTGTACATGCCTTCACCCTCTCAATCAATACCCTCCCATATAATTTACCAGGAATACTCAACAAACTTATACCTCTGTAATTTGAGCACTCACTCTTATCCCCTTTGCCTTTGTACAATGGCACTATGCACGCATTCCGCCAATCCTCAGGCACCTCACCATGAGTCATACATACATTAAATAACCTTACCAACCAGTCAACAATACAGTCACCCCCTTTTTTAATAAATTCCACTGCAATACCATCCAAACCTGCTGCCTTGCCGGCTTTCATCTTCCGCAAAGCTTTCACTACCTCTTCTCTGTTTACCAAATCATTTTCCCTAACCCTCTCACTTTGCACACCACCTCGACCAAAACTCCCTATATCTGCCACTCTATCATCAAACACATTCAACAAACCTTCAAAATACTCACTCCCTCTCCTTCTCACATCACCACTACTTGTTATCACCTCCCCATTTGCGCCCTTCACTGAAGTTCCCATTTGCTCCCTTGTCTTACGCACTTTATTTACCTCCTTCCAGAACATCTTTTTATTCTCCCTAAAATTTAATGATACTCTCTCACCCCAACTCTCATTTGCCCTTTTTTTCACCTCTTGCACCTTTCTCTTGACCTCCTGTCTCTTTCTTTTATACATCTCCCACTCAATTGCATTTTTTCCCTGCAAAAATCGTCCAAATGCCTCTCTCTTCTCTTTCACTAATACTCTTACTTCTTCATCCCACCACTCACTACCCTTTCTAATCAACCCACCTCCCACTCTTCTCATGCCACAAGCATCTTTTGCGCAATCCATCACTGATTCCCAAAATACATCCCATTCCTCCCCCACTCCCCTTGCTTCCATTGTTCTCACCTTTTTCCATTCTGTACTCAGTCTCTCCTGGTACTTCCTCACACAGGTCTCCTTCTCAAGCTCACTTACTCTCACCACCCTCTTCACCCCAACATTCACTCTTCTTTTCTGAAAACCCATACAGATCTTCACCTTAGCCTCCACAAGATAATGATCAGACATCCCTCCAGTTGCACCTCTCAGCACATTAACATCCAAAAGTCTCTCTTTCGCACGCCTGTCAATTAACACGTAATCCAATAACGCTCTCTGGCCATCTCTCCTACTTACATAAGTATACTTATGTATATCTCGCTTTTTAAACCAGGTATTCCCAATCATCAGTCCTTTTTCAGCACATAAATCTACAAGCTCTTCACCATTTCCATTTACAACACTGAACACCCCATGTATACCAATTATTCCCTCAACTGCCACATTACTCACCTTTGCATTCAAATCACCCATCACTATATATATATATATATATATATATATATATATATATATATATATATTTATATATATATTTTCTTTTTTTTTTTGCTTTGTCGCTGTCTCCCGCGTTTGCGAGTTAGCGCAAGGAAACAGACGAAAGAAATGGCCCAACCTACCCCCGTACACATGTATGTACATACGTCCACACATGCAAATATACATACCTACACAGCTTTCCATGGTTTACCCCAGACGCTTCACATACCTTGATTCAATCCACTGACAGCACGTCAACCCCGGTATACCACATCGATCCAATTCACTCTATTCCTTGCCCTCCTTTCACCCTCCTGCATGTTCAGGCCCCGATCACACAAAATCTTTTTCACTCCATCTTTCCACCTCCAATTTGGTCTCCCACTTCTCCTCGTTCCCTCCACCTCCGACACATATATCCTCTTGGTCAATCTTTCCTCATTCATTCTCTCCATGTGCCCAAACCATTTCAAAACACCCTCTTCTGCTCTCTCAACCACGCTCTTTTTATTTCCACACATCTCTCTTACCCTTACGTTACTTACTCGATCAAGCCACCTTACACCACACATTGTCCTCAAACATCTCATTTCCAGCACATCCATCCTCCTGCGCACAACTCTATCCATAGCCCACGCCTCGCAACCATACAACATTGTTGGAACCACTATTCCTTCAAACATACCCATTTTTGCTTTCCGAGATAATGTTCTCGACTGCCACACATTCTTCAAGGCTCCCAGAATTTTCGCCCCCTCCCCCACCCTATGATCCACTTCCGCTTCCATGGTTCCATCCGCTGCCAGATCCACTCCCAGATATCTAAAACACTTTACTTCCTCCAGTTTTTCTCCATTCAAACTTACCTCCCAATTGACTTGACCCTCAACCCTACTGTACCTAATAACCTTGCTCTTATTCACATTTACTCTTAACTTTCTTCTTTCACACACTTTACCAAACTCAGTCACCAGCTTCTGGACGATTTTTGCAGGGAAAAAATGCAATTGAGTGGGAGATGTATAAAAGAAAGAGACAGGAGGTCAAGAGAAAGGTGCAAGAGGTGAAAAAGAGGGCAAATGAGAGTTGGGGTGAGAGAGTATCATTAAATTTTAGGGAGAATAAAAAGATGTTCTGGAAGGAGGTAAATAAATTGCGTAAGACAAGGGAGCAAATGGGAACTTCAGTGAAGGGCGCTAATGGGGAGGTGATAACAAGTAGTGGTGATGTGAGAAGGAGATGGAGTGAGTATTTTGAAGGTTTGTTGAATGTGTTTGATGATAGAGTGGCAGATATAGGGTGTTTTGGTCGCGGTGGTGTGCAAAGTGAGAGGGTTAGGGAAAATGATTTGGTAAACAGAGAAGAGGTAGTAAAAGCTTTGCGGAAGATGAAAGCCGGCAAGGCAGCAGGTTTGGATGGTACTGCAGTGGAATTTATTAAAAAAGGGGGTGACTGTATTACTGACTGGTTAGTAAGGTTATTTAATGTATGTATGACTCATGGTGAGGTGCCTGAGGATTGGCGGAATGCGTGCATAGTGCCATTGTACAAAGGCAAAGGGGATAAGAGTGAGTGCTCAAATTACAGAGGTATAAGTTTGTTGAGTATTCCTGGTAAATTATATGGGAGGGTATTGATTGAGAGGGTGAGGGCATGTACAGAGCATCAGATTGGGGAAGAGCAGTGTGGTTTCAGAAGTGGTAGAGGCTGTGTGGATCAGGCGTTTGCTTTAAAGAATGTATGTGAGAAATACTTAGAAAAGCAAATGGATTTGTATGTAGCATTTATGGATCTGGAGAAGGCTTATGATAGAGTTGATAGAGACGCTCTGTGGAAGGTATTAATAATATATGATGTGGGAGGCAAGTTGTTAGAAGCAGTGAAAAGTTTTTATCGAGGATGTAAGGCATGTGTACGTGTAGGAAGAGAGGAAAGTGATTGGTTCTCAGTGAATTTAGGTTTGCGGCAGGGGTGTGTGATGTCTCCATGGTTGTTTAATTTGTTTATGGATGAGGTTGTTAGGGAGGTGAATGCAAGAGTTTTGGAAAGAGGGGCAAGTATGAAGTCTGTTGGGGATGAGAGAGCTTGGGAAGTGAGTCAGTTGTTGTTCGCTGATGATACAGCGCTGGTGGCTGATTCATGTGAGAATATATATATATATATATATATATATATATATATATATATATATATATATATATATATATATATATATATATATATATTTTTTTTTTTTTTTTTTTATACTATTCGCCATTTCCCGCGTCAGCGAGGTAGCGTTAAGAACAGAGGACTGAGCCTTTGAGGGAATATCCTCACCTGGCCCCCTTCTCTGTTCCTTCTTTTGGAAAATTAAAAAACGAGAGGGGAGGTTTTCCAGCCCCCCGCTCCCTTCCCTTTTAGTCGCCTTCTGCGACACGCAGGGATTACGTGAGAAGTATTCTTTCTCCCCTATCCCCAGGGATATATATAAATATATATATATATATATATATATATATATATATATATATATATATATATATATATATATATATATATATATATATATATATATATATATATATATATATATATATATATATATATATTATTATTATTATTATTATCATTATCATCATTATTATATATAATCGCCGTTTTCCGTGTCAGCGAAGTAGCGCCAGGAAACAGACGAAGAATGGCCATCTACTCATATACATAGATATATATCCATAAACGCCCACATATGCACATATACATACACATACATATCAACATATGCATACATATACACACACATATGCAAACACTACATACATACTCATGTACATATTCATACTTGCATATCTTCATCCATTCCTGTCGCTACCCCGCCCCACAGGAAAACAGCATCGCTAACCCCCGCTTCAGCGAGGCAGCGCCAGCAATTCAGACAGAGTCCACATTTGTTCACACCCAGTCTTTAGCTGCCATGTACAATGCACCGAAACCACATTCAGGCCCCACAGACCTTTCCATAAATAAATAAATGAATATATATATATATATATATATATATATATATATATATATATATATATATATATATATATATATATATATATATATATATATATATATATATATATATATATATATATATATTATCCCTGGGGATAGGGGAGAAAGAATACTTCCCACGTATTCCCTGCGTGTCGTAGAAGGCGACTAAAAGGGGAGGGAGCGGGGGGCTGGAAATCCTCCCCTCTCAATTTTTTTTAATTTTCCAAAAGAAGGAACAGAGAAGGGGGCCAGGTGAGGATATTCCCTCAGTGGCCCAGTTCTCTGTTCTCAACGCTACCTCGCTAACGCGGGAAATGGCGAATAGTTTGTTGAAAAAAAAAAAAAAAAAAATATATATATATATATATATATATATATATATATATATATATATATATATATATATATATATATATATATATATATATATATGTATATATATATATATATATATATATATATATATATATATATATATATATATATATATATATATATATATATATATATATATATATATATATATATATATATATATACATATATATATATATTTATATATATATATATATATATATATATATATATATATATATATATTTTTTTTTTTTTTTTTTTTGCTCTGTCGCTGTCTCCCGCGTTTGCGAGGTAACGCAAGGAAACAGACGAAAGAAATGGCCCAACCCACCCCCATACACATGTATATACATACGTCCACACACGCAAATATACATACCTACACAGCTTTCCATGGTTAACCCCAGACGCTTCACATGCCCTGTTCAATCCACTGACAGCACGTCAACCACAGTATACCACATCGATCCAATTCACTCTATTCCTTGCCCTCCTTTCACCCTCCTGCATGTTCAGGCCCCGATCACACAAAATCTTTTTCACTCCATCTTTCCACCTCCAATTTGGTCTCCCTCTTCTCCTCGTTCCCTCCACCTCCGACACATATATCCTCTTGGTCAATCTTTCCTCACTCATTCTCTCCATGTGCCCAAACCATTTCAAAACACCCTCTTCTGCTCTCTCAACCACGCTCTTTTTATTTCCACACATCTCTCTTACCCTTACGTTACTTACTCGATCAAACCACCTCACACCACACATTGTCCTCAAACATCTCATTTCCAGCACATCCATCCTCCTGCGCACAACTCTATCCATAGCCCACGCCTCGCAACCATACAACATTGTTGGAACCACTATTCCTTCAAACATACCCATTTTTGATTTCCGAGATAATGTTCTCGACTTCCACACATTCTTCAAGGCTGCCAGAATTTTCGCCCCCTCCCCCACCCTATGATCCACTTCCGCTTCCATGGTTCCATCCGCTGCCAGATCCACTCTCAGATATCTAAAACACTTTACTTCCTCCAGTTTTTCTCCATTCAAACTTACCTTCCAATTGACTTGACCCTCAACCCTACTGTACCTAATTACCTTGCTCTTATTCACATTTACTCTTAACTTTCTTCTTTCACACACTTTACCAAACTCAGTCACCAGCTTCTGCAGTTTCTCACATGAATCAGCCACCAGCGCTGTGTCATCAGCGAATAACAACTGACTCACTTCCCAAGTTCTCTCATCCCTAACAGACTTCATACTTGCCCCTCTTTCCAAAACTCTTGCATTCACCTCCCTAACAACCCCATCCATAAACAAATTAAACAACCATGGAGACATCACACACCCCTGCCGCAAACCTACATTCACTGAGAACCAATCACTTTCCTCTCTTCCTACACGTACACATGCCTTACATCCTCGATAAAAACTTTTCACTGCTTCTAACAACTTGCCTCCCACACCATATATTCTTAATACCTCTCACAGAGCATCTCTATCAACTCTATTATATGCCTTCTCCAGATCCATAAATGGTACATACAAATCCATATATATATATATATATATATATATATATATATATATATATATATATATATATATATATATATATATATATATATATTTTTCTTTTTTTTTTCATACTATTCGCCATTTCCCGCATTAGCGAGGTAGAGTTAAGAACAGAGGACTGGGCCTTTGAGGGAATATCCTCATATGGCCCCCTTCTCTGTTCCTTCTTTTGGAAAATTTAAGAAAAAAAAAAAAAAAAAAAATATATATATATATATATATATATATATATATATATATATATATATATATATATATATATATATATATATATATATATATATATATATATACATATATATATATATATATATATATATATATATATATATGTATGTATATATATTCATATATAAACTCAGTCACCAACTTCTGCAGTTTCTCATTCGAATCAGCCACCAGTGCTGTATCATTGGAGAACAGCAACTGACTGCCTAGGACCTCTCATCCCCAACAGACTGCATATTCGCCTCTTTCTCCAAAACTCTTGCATTTACCTCCCTAACCACCCCATCCATAAACAGGCAAAACAGCCATGTAGATATCACACATCCCTGCCACAAACCGACCTTCGCTGCGAAGCAATCACTCTCCTCTCTTCCTTCTCGTACACATGCTTTACATCCTTGATAAAAACTTTTCAATTCTTCTAGCAGCGTACCTCCTACACCATAGACTCTTAAGTCCTTCCACAAAGCATCTCTATCGACCCTATTATATGCCTTATCCAGATTCGTAAATACAACGTACAGAGCAATCTGTTTTTCTAAATACGTCTCACACATTTTCAAAGCAAACACCTGATCCATTCATCCTCTACCACTTCTGAAACCACACTGCTCCTCCCCAGTCTGATACTGTGTGCATGCCTTCACTCTCTCAATCAATACTGTGCCATACAGTTTTCCAGGAATACTCAACAAACTTATGCCTATGTAGTTTGAACAATCACCTTTATACCATTTGCCTTTGTACAGTGGCACTATAAATGCACTCCGCCAATCCTCAGGCACTTCGTCATGGTCCATACATACAGGGAATATCCTTACCAACCAATCAACGGCAAAGTCACCCCCTTTCTTAACAAATTCAACCGCAATATCATCCAAACCCACCGCCTTGTCGGATTTCATCTTCCGCTAGGCTTTCACCACTTATTCTCTGTTCACCAAGCCATTCTTCCTGACCCTCTCACATCGCGCATCACCCCGACCAAAACACCCTACATCTGCCACTCTATCATCAAACACATTCAACAAACCTTCAAAGTACTCACTCATTTTCCTCACTTCATCAGTACCTATTATCCCTTGCCCCCTTCACAAATGTTCCCATTTGTTCTCTTGTCTTTCGCACGATATTTGCCTCCTTCCGAAACATCTCTTTATTCTCTCTAAATTTCAATGATACTCTCTCTAGTCAACCCTCATTTGCCCTCTTTTTCAACCCTGCACCTTCCTCTTGACCTCCTGCCGCTTTCTTTTATACATCTCCCAGTCATTTGCACTACTTCCTTGTAAGTATCGTCCAAACGCATCTCTTTTCTCTATCACTAACAACTTTATTTGTTCATACCACCACTCCCTACCCTTTCTAATCTGCCCACCTCCCACCTTTCTTATGCTGCATTTATCTTTTGCACATGTCATCACTGCTCTCGTAAATACATTTCGTTCCTCACCCACTCCCCTAACGTCATTTGCTCTCACCTTTTGCCATTCTACATTCAATCTCTCCTAGTACTTCCTCACACAAGTCTCCTTTCCAGGTTCACATACTCTCTTCACCTTTTTCGCTATCTTCACCCCACCATTCTCTCTTCCTTTTTTAAAACCTCTACAAAACTTCACCTTCGCCTCCACAAGATAGTGATCGGATATCCCACCTGTCTCAGCACATTAACATCCAAAAGTCTCTCTTTTACACGCCTTTGACCATCTCTCCTACTCATATACGTATACTTATGTATATATCTCTTTTTAAATCAGGTATTTCCAATCGCCAACCATTTTTTTCAGCACACAAATCCAGAAGCTATTCACCATTTCCATTCACAACACTGAATACTCTATGTACACCAATTATACCTTCAACTGCCACATTACTCACCTTCGCATTTAAATCCCCCATCACTAATACCGGTCTGGCGCATAAAATTTGCCGACACTTTCACTCAGCTGTTATATATATACATTATCCCTGGGGATATGGGAGAAAAATACTTCCCACGTGTTCCTGCGTGTCGTAGAAGGCGACTAAAAGGGGAGTGAGCGGGTGGCTGGAAATCCTCCCCTCTCGTTTTTTTTTTTTTTTAATTTTCCAAAAGAAGGAAGAGAGAAAGGGGCCAGGTGAGGACATTCCCTCAAAGGCCCAGTCCTCTATTCTTAACGCTACCTCGCTAACGCGGGAAATGGCGAATGGTATGAAAGAAAAAGATATATATATTTTTTTTTTCTTTTTTTTTTTTGCTGTCTCCCGCGTTTTCGAGGTAGCGCAAGGAAACAGACGAAAGAAATGGCCCAACCCACCCCCATACACATGTATATACACACGTCCACACACGCAAATATACATACCTACCCAGCTTTCCATGGTTTACCCCAGACGCTTCACATGCCCTGATTCCATCCACTGATAGCACGTCAACCCCGGTATACCACATCGATCCAATTCACTCTATTCCTTGCCCTCCTTTCACCCCCCTGCATGTTCAGGCCCCGATCACACAAAATCTTTTTCACTCCATCTTTCCACCTCCAATTTGGTCTCCCACTTCTCCTCGTTCCCTCCACCTCCGACACATATATCCTCTTGGTCAGTCTTTCCTCACTCATTCTCTCCATGTGCCCAAACCATTTCAAAATACCCTCTTCTGCTCTCTCACCACGCTCTTTTTATTTCCACACATCTCTCTTACCCTTACGTTACTTACTCGATCAAACCACCTCACACCACACATTGTCCTCAAACATCTCATTTCCAGCACATCCATCCTCCTGCGCACAACTCTATCCATAGCCCACGCCTTGCAACCATACAACATTGTTGGAACCACTATTCCTTCAAACATACCCATTTTTGATTTCCGAGATAATGTTCTCGACTTCCACACATTCTTCAAGGCTCCCAGGATTTTCGCCCCCTCCCCCACCCTATGATCCACTTCCGCTTCCATGGTTCCATCCGCTGCCAGATCCACTCTCAGATATCTAAAACACTTTACTTCCTCCAGTTTTTCTCCATTCAAACTTACCTCCCAATTGACTTGACCCTCAACCCTACTGTACCTAATAACCTTGCCCCTATTCACATTTACTCTTAACTTTCTTCTTTCACACACTTTATCAAACTCAGTCACCAGCTTCTGCAGTTTCTCACATGAATCAGCCATCAGCGCTGTATCATCAGCGTACAACAACTGACTCACCTCCCAAGCTCTCTCATCCCCAACAGACTTCATACTTGCCCCTCTTTCCAAAACTCTTGCATTCACCTCCCTAACAACCCCATCCATAAACAAATTAAACAACCATGGAGACATCACACACACTCATATATATATATATATATATATATATATATATATATATATATATATATATATATATATATATATATATATATATATATATATATATATATCTTTCTTTCTTTCATACTATTCGGCATTTCCCGCATTAGCGAGGTAGCGTTAAGAACAGAGGACTGGGCCTTTGAGGGCATATCCTCACCTGGCCCCCTTCTCTGTTTCCTCTTTTGGAAAATTAAAAAAAAATGTGAGGGGAGGATTTCCAGCCCTCAGCTCCCTTCCCTTTTAGTCGCCTTCTACGACACGCAGGGAATACGTGGGAAGTATTATTTCTCCCCTATCCCCAGGAATAATATATATATATATATATATATATATATATATATTTTTTTTTTTTTTTTTTTTGCTTTGTCGCTGTCTCCCGCGTTTGCGAGGTAGCGCAAGGAAACAGACGAAAGAAATGGCCCAACCCACCCCCATACACATGTATATACATACGTCCCCACACGCAAATATACATACCTACACAGCTTTCCATGGTTTACCCCAGACGCTTCCCATGCCCTGATTCAATCCACTGACAGCACGTTAACCCCGGTATACCACATCGCTCCAATTCACTCTATTCCTTGCCCTCCTTTCACCCTCCTGCATGTTCAAGTCCCGATCACACAAAATCTTTTTCACTCCATCTTTCCACCTCCAATTTGGTCTCCCTCTTCTCCTCGTTCCCTCCACCTCCGACACATATATCCTCTTGGTCAAACTTTCCTCACTCATTCTCTCCATGTGCCCAAACCATTTCAAAACACCCTCTTCTGCTCTCTCAACCACGCTCTTTTTATTTCCACACATCTCTCTTACCCTTACGTTACTTACTCGATCAAACCACCTCACACCACACATTGTCCTCAAACATCTCATTTCCAGCACATCCATCCTCCTGCGCACCACTCTATCCATAGCCCACGCCTCGCAACCATACAACATTGTTGGAACCACTATTCCTTCAAACATACCCATTTTTGCTTTCCGAGATAATGTTCTCGACTTCCACACATTCTTCCATGCTCCCAGAATTTTCGCCCCCTCCCCCACCCTATATACATATATATATATATATATATATATATATATATATATATATATATATATATATATATATATATATATATATATATATATATATATATATTATATATATATATATATATATATATATATATATATAACAAAAGACGTGGAACATAGGTTAAACCTTGTTAGTGGATTTATATCATATGAACATTTCTAAACTGCTGCTGCATGTTTAGATATGCAGTGGGAGTGTGTCTGGTCTTCTTGAGAAACTCGTCTGACTCTCATGCTTTTTCCATTGGTTGTTGGCGGCCTTTAAGATCCCGTAGTCGATAGGTCTAAAGCACATATAGCCATTCAGCCAACTTACCAAACAAGATAGGTAAATATAGAAACCCTCCGCCTCACACTTACAATGTTGTGCCTCACACTTAAGACCTTAACTTCTTAACAAAGTGGCACTTGCACGTCCCTCATCGTAATGGAAGGTGTTTACGTACATGAGGTTGAGGTTGTAACGTCAACAGAAAGAAATGTCTCAATAATTTCACTTTAGATTTTCTTTTTTCTTTTAACTCTTAATGACCGACACCCGCAGACGTATAAAATGGTCAAATCAAAGCCATATTGGATGGAAGAAAAAAATTAAAGAAAAAATAATAATCTATCAGGGCTTCCCTGATCAAAGAAAGAAAGTTTCATGAAGAAAGAAAGGCAGACGAAGGAAGAGGATTCCACAGCTTAGCTGTTTTGAGGGAAGTAGCAAGTGTCATAACGGCCCATCCTCGATTAGCTGGTCATCACACAAAAGTTGTGGGAAGCAGCAGCGGATAACCGCGTGCCAGAGTTCCAAACCCTGGCTATGAGGACACATGCAGACAGTTCTCGAGAACAATGACCAAAACAATACACTGCAAATAGCATATCGTAATACTGCAAATCAAACATATACAATGAAATCAAAACTATAATAGACAGTAAAGAGGTTACGATAGTAGGAGACTTCAACAGTTCAAACATAAACTGGAACACGTTACCAGGTGACTGAGAGGGAACGAGACTAACAGAACTGATTGAAGACACTTTTCTACAACAGTTAATTTAAAAAACCAACTAGAGGTAAAAGCATTCTTGATATTGTCCTCACCAGCGACACAAACTTAATCAACTCTTGCGAAGTAGGTGAGAGTTTGTCAAACAGCGATCATAGTTTGGTTAGATAAGATATGAATTTAGATTATGAAATAAACAACAAGAAACTCATGATCCCAGATTACAGGTGGCCAAATTTTTGAAAGCATTAGACATGAAATTCTCATTATCAATTGGACAAAACTTCTTGACGTTTACACAGTAGAGGAAATGTGGAATAATTCTAAAAACACATTACTCAAGATTGAAAATAAACATATTCCACGAATTACGGAGAAAACTTGTAATATTTCAAAACCATCATGGATGAATAGGAGAATGAAAGGATTAATTCGCCAAAAGAAGAAAACATATGAGAAATTAAAATCAATAGAAACCAATGAAACTCACAAGGAATTACTCAAAATCCAAAGAAAGTGTAAGAAGGTTATAAGACAGAGTAAACGCAAGGAAGAAAAAAGAATTTCCTTGAAAGTTAAGAACAAATCCTAAGAAACTTCTTCAAAAATATGACAAAAGAAGACGGTAAAAGAAGAAATTGGACCATTACGAAACGAGCATGACACACTAACTACTGACGACAAGGAAATGACTACCATACTGAATTATCCTTTATAGCTCCATATTCACAACTGAAGAAACATCTTGAATACGACAAACCATGAAAATAATGACGAAGAGTTGAAAATTAAAGAATTAAAGAGCTCAGAAGTACTTAGCTCTAAGATTTTTTTTAAAAGGAGGAAGGAGACAGCGATATACCCCCATACAAAAAAAAAATCTCTATCGGATGGGTCAATGCAATATACTGAGACAACAAAGGGTACTCTCATGTATATAGAAGAGGAGACAAAAAGTGTCTTGGAACACCGCCCAATTAGCCTTCGTCAGTGTTTTTAATGGAAAAAAAATAATAGCGAGATAAATTGTCACGTTTCTAGAAGAAAACAATTCAGATCGGACAATAATGCGTTTCCCTTAAAAAGATACGCCTGACGAATTTGCTAGAATTCTTTAAAGTTTCCTTATTAAAATAGGAAGAAAAATATGTC
>NC_092289.1:0-17339 GCF_036320965.1 Panulirus ornatus | reverse complement strand
GGTCCAGGAGAGAGGACTCACAACTACCTCTGGGTTTTCAGGAGGAGGACTATCACTCACCTCATGGGTACAGGAGGAGGACTCACTCTCCTCATGGGTCCAGGAGGAGGGACTTACCTGGGGCCCGTAAGGAAGTGAGTCCGCGGGTGTTGGGTGGGTGAGGGCCGGTCTCCGGAGCACTCGCCCTGCACGGTGGAGGAGGTGGAGGGTGGAGGAGAGCGGAGAAGTGGGGTTAGTGGCGACGCCTCTTGACACGATGTCATACAAAAAAAAGCAGGTTCCCTTCATACCACTTGTACTGCATTCTTTGTCACCTTAACATATTGCATATGCACTTATAACTTGAGTTTACCATAAGTCATAGTTAGTGATACTGTGTATTGCATAAGCCCTTACAACTGGGAGTTTACATATGTCATCGTTAGTATACCTGTGTATTTGGTATATTGTTTGTTAGATTTGCATAAATTCATTTTATGTTTTACATTTGCCTAAACATTGTTAGCGTTCAATTTGAGTATACATTGATTGTAAACTTATTGCTAGTATTCATTTTACCTAAGTCATTGTTAGTATACATTATTTAAGCCGTTGTTAGTATACATCTACCTAAGTCATTGTTAGTATACATTTTAAGCCGTTGTTAGTTATAATTCTACTATGTATAGTTAGTATACATTTCTAAGCCGTTGTTAGTATACATCTACTATGTCATGTTAGTACAATTTACCTAAGTCATTGTTAGTATGCATTTACTTTGTTATTTCAGTTTACATTTACCTAAGTTCTTTGTTTGTTATAATTTTCTAAGCCATTGTTAGTATACGTCTTACCTAAGTCATTGTTAGCGATCACTTACCTAAGTCATTATGAGTTAACATTTCTTAGTTTTCGTCAGTATACCACTTTCTTAAGTCTTTTGTTAGTATACATTTTCTCTAAAACCATTGTTAGTATACATTTGCCTGAGTCATCATCTGTTAATTTTACCTGATGCATCTCAGTATACTTTTACTTACCTTGTTAGCATACATTCACCTAAGTCATTGTTAGTATACATTTCTAAACCATTGTTAGTATACATATACCTAAGTCATCGTGATTATACGCTTACCTAAGTCATCGTCAGTATACATTTCTAAACCATTGTTAGTATACATTCCACCTAAGTCTTCGTCAGTATACATTTACTTAAGTTCTTGATTGTATACATTTCTATAGCATGTTAGCTTACATTTGCCTGGAGGCATCTGCTGCTTACATTACCTAAGTCATTGTTAGTTTACATTTGCTAAACCTTTGTTAGTTACATTTGCATGAGTCATCTTCAGTATCATTTACACTAAGTCATCATCAGTATTACATTTACCCGAAGTCATCGTCAGTATACATTTCTAAACCATTGTTAGTATACATTTGCCTGAGTCATCATCAGTATACATTTACCTAAGTCATTGTTAGTATACATTTCTAAACCTTTGTTAGTATACATTTGCCTGAGTCATCATCAGTATACATTTACCTAAGTCATCATCAGTATACATATACCTAAGTCATCGTCAGTATACATTTCTAAACCATTATTAGTATACATTCACCTACGTCATTGTTAGTATACATTTACCTAAGTCATTGTTAGTATACATTTCTAAACCTTTGTTAGTATACATTTGCCTGAGTCATCATCAGTATACATTTACCTAAGTCATCATCAGTATACATATACCTAAGTCATCGTCAGTATACATTTCTAAACCATTATTAGTATACATTCACCTA
This sequence comes from Panulirus ornatus, assembly GCF_036320965.1. Classification (NCBI taxonomy): domain Eukaryota; kingdom Metazoa; phylum Arthropoda; class Malacostraca; order Decapoda; family Palinuridae; genus Panulirus; species Panulirus ornatus. Next base: position 15,560 of record NC_092289.1, on the reverse strand, counting down.
CGTCATTGTTAGTATACATTTACCTAAGTCATTGTTAGTATACATTTTTAAACCATTATTAGTATACTTTTACCTAAGTCATTGTTAGTATACATTTCTAAACCATTGTTAGTATACATTTCTAAACCATTATTAGTATACATTTTCCTACGTCATTGTTAGTATACATTTACCTAAGTCATCGTCAGTATACATTTCCCTAAGTCATTGTTAGTATACATTCCTAAACCATTATTAGTATACATTTACCTCCGTCATTGTTAGTATACATTTTCCTAAGACATTGTTAGTATACATTTCTAAACCATTGTTAGTATACATTTCTAAACCATTATTAGTATAGATTTACCTACGTCATTGTTAGTATACATTTACCTAAGTCATCGTTAGTATACATTTACCTAAGTCATTGTTAGTATAAATGGGAAACAGAAGAAGGAGTCACGCGGGGAGTGATCATCCTCCTCGAAGGCTCAGAGTGGGGTGCCTAAATGTGTGTGGATGTAACCAAGATGTGAAAAAAGGAGAGATAGGTAGTATGTTTGAGGAAAGGAACCTGGATGTTTTGGCTCTGAGTGAAACGAAGCTCAAGGGTAAAGGGGAAGAGTGGTTTGGAAATGTCTGGGGAGTGAAGTCAGGGGTTAGTGAGAGGACAAGAGCAAGGGAAGGAGTAGCAATACTCCTGAAACAGGAGTTGTGGGAGTATGTGATAGAATGTAAGAAAGTAAATTCTCGATTAATATGGGTAAAATTGAAAGTTGATGGAGAGAGGTGGGTGATTATTGGTGCATATGCACCTGGGCATGAGAAGAAAGATCATGAGAGGCAAGTGTTTTGGGAGCAGCTAAATGAGTGTGTTAGCGGTTTTGATGCACGAGACCGGGTTATAGTGATGGGTGATTTGAATGCAAAGGTGAGTAATGTGGCAGTTGAGGGAATAATTGGTATGCATGGGGTGTTCAGTGTTGTAAATGGAAATGGTGAAGAGCTTGTAGATTTATGTGCTGAAAAAGGACTGATGATTGGGAATACCTGGTTTAAAAAGCGAGATATACATAAGTATACTTATGTAAGTAGGAGAGATGGCCAGAGAGCGTTATTGGATTACGTGTTAATTGACAGGCGTGCGAAAGAGAGACTTTTGGATGTTAATGTGCTGAGAGGTGCAACTGGAGGGATGTCTGATCATTATCTTGTGGAGGCTAAGGTGAAGATTAGTATGGGTTTTCAGAAAAGAGGAGTGAATGTTAGGGTGAAGAAGGTGGTGAGAGTAAGTGAGCTTGGGAAGGAGACCTGTGTGGGGAAGTACCAGGAGAGACTGTGTACAGAATGGAAAAAGGTGAGAACAATGGAAGTAAGGGGAGTGGGGGAGGAATGGGATGTATTTAGGGAATCAGTGATGGATTGCGCAAAAGATGCTTGTGGCATGAGAAGAGTGGGAGGTGGGCTGTTTAGAAAGGGTAGTGAGTGGTGGGATGAAGAAGTAAGAGTATTAGTGAAAGAGAAGAGAGAGGCATTTGGACGATTTTTGCAGGGAAAAAATGCAATTGAGTGGGAGAAGTATAAAAGAAAGAGACAGGAGGTCAAGAGAAAGGTGCAAGAGGTGAAAAAAAGGGCAAATGAGAGTTGGGGTGAGAGACTATCAGTAAATTTTAGGGAGAATAAAAAGATGTTCTGGAAGGAGGTAAATAGGGTGCGTAAGACAAGGGAGCAAATGGGAACTTCAGTGAAGGGCGTAAATGGGGAGGTGATAACAAGTAGCGGTGATGTGAGAAGGAGATGGAATGAGTATTTTGAAGGTTTGTTGAATGTGTCTGATGACAGAGTGGCAGATATAGGGTGTTTTGGTCGAGGTGGTGTGCAAAGTGAGAGGGTTAGGGAAAATGATTTGGTAAACAGAGAAGAGGTAGTAAAAGCTTTGCGGAAGATGAAAGCCGGCAAGGCAGCAGGTTTGGATGGTATTGCAGTGGAATTTATTAAGAAAGGGGGTGACTGTATTGTTGACTAGTTGGTAAGGTTATTTAATGTATGTATGACTCATGGTGAGGTGCCTGAGGATTGGCGGAATGCGTGCATAGTGCCATTGTACAAAGGCAAAGGGGATAAGAGTGAGTGCTCAAATTACAGAGGTATAAGTTTGTTGAGTATTCCTGGTAAATTATATGGGAGGGTATTGATTGAGAGGGTGAAGGCATGTACAGAGCATCAGATTGGGGAAGAGCAGTGCGGTTTCAGAAGTGGTAGAGGATGTGTGGATCAGGTGTTTGCTTTGAAGAATGTATGTGAGAAATACTTAGAAAAGCAAATGGATTTGTATGTAGCATTTATGGATCTGGAGAAGGCATATGATAGAGTTGATAGAGATGCTCTGTGGAAGGTATTAAGAATATATGGTGTGGGAGGCAAGTTGTTAGAAGCAGTGAAAAGTTTTTATCGAGGATGTAAGGCATGTGTACGTGTAGGAAGAGAGGAAAGTGATTGGTTCTCAGTGAATGTAGGTTTGCGGCAGGGGTGTGTGATGTCTCCATGGTTGTTTAATTTGTTTATGGATGGGGTTGTAAGGGAGGTAAATGCAAGAGTCCTGGAAAGAGGGGCAAGTATGAAGTCTGTTGGGGATGAGAGAGCTTGGGAAGTGAGTCAGTTGTTGTTCGCTGATGATACAGCGCTGGTGGCTGATTCATGTGAGAAACTGCAGAAGCTGGTGACTGAGTTTGGTAAAGTGTGTGGAAGAAGAAAGTTGAGAGTAAATGTGAATAAGAGCAAGGTTATTAGGTACAGTAGGGGTGAGGGTCAAGTCAATTGGGAGGTGAGTTTGAATGGAGAAAAACTGGAGGAAGTGAAGTGTTTTAGATATCTGGGAGTGGATCTGTCAGCGGATGGAACCATGGAAGCGGAAGTGGATCATAGGGTGGGGGAGGGGGCGAAAATTTTGGGAGCCTTGAAAAATGTGTGGAAGTCGAGAACATTATCTCGGAAAGCAAAAATGGGTATGTTTGAGGGAATAGTGGTTCCAACAATGTTGTATGGTTGCGAGGCGTGGGCTATGGATAGAGATGTGCGCAGGAGGATGGATGTGCTGGAAATGAGATGTTTGAGGACAATGTGTGGTGTGAGGTGGTTTGATCGAGTAAGTAACGTAAGGGTAAGAGAGATGTGTGGAAATAAAAAGAGCGTGGTTGAGAGAGCAGAAGAGGGGTGTTTTGAAATGGTTTGGGCACATGGAGAGAATGAGTGAGGAGAGATTGACCAAGAGGATATATGTGTCGGAGGTGGAGGGAACGAGGAGAAGAGGGAGACCAAATTGGAGGTGGAAAGATGGAGTGAAAAAGATTTTGTGTGATCGGGGCCTGAACATGCAGGAGGGTGAAAGGAGGGCAAGAAATAGAGTGAATTGGAGTCATGTGGTATACAGGGGTTGACGTGCTGTCAGTGGATTGAAGCAAGGCATGTGAAGCGTCTGGGGTAAACCATGGAAAGCTGTGTAGGTATGTATATTTGCGTGTGTGGACGTGTGTATGTACATGTGTATGGGGGGGGGGGGGGTTGGGCCATTTCTTTCGTCTGTTTCCTTGCGCTACCTCGCAAACGCGGGAGACAGCGACAAAGTATAAAAAAAAAAAAAAAAAATTGTTAGTATACATTTCTAAACCATTATTAGTATACATTTACCTACGTCATTGTTAGTATACATTTTCCTAAGACATTGTACATACTTAGTCGTCCACTGAGGCTCGTCAACCTCCTGTGCTCCCGACCCGTTTCTACGACCTTTGCCAGGGTGAGTGTGGAGGGCTGCAACATCAGAGGCTGTGTGGTACACAGGGTGGAGCTGGGAGAGGCTGTGTGGTACACAGGGTGGAGCTGGGAGAGGCTGTGTGGTACACAGGGTGGAGCTGGGAGAGGCTGTGTGGTACACACTGTGGAGCTGGGAGAGGCTGTGTGGTACACAGGGTGGAGCTGGGAGAGGCTGTGTGGTACACAGGGTGGAGCTGGGAGAGGCTGTGTGGTACACAGGGTGGAGCTGGGAGAGGCTGTGTGGTACACACTGTGGAGCTGGGAGAGGCTGTGTGGTACACAGGGTGGAGCTGGGAGAGGCTGTGTGGTACACAGGGTGGAACTGGGAGAGGCTGTGTGGTACACAGGGTGGAGCTGGGAGAGGCTGTGTGGTACACACTGTGGAGCTGGGAGAGGCTGTGTGGTACACAGGGTGGAGCTGGGAGAGGCTGTGTGGTACACAGGGTGGAGCTGGGAGAGGCTGTGTGGTACACAGGGTGGAGCTAGGAGAGGTTGTGTGGTACACAGTGTGGAGCTGGGAGAGGCTGTGTGGTACACAGGGTGGAGCTGGGAGAGGCTGTGTGGTACACACTGTGGAGCTGGGAGAGGCTGTGTGGTACACAGGGTTGAGCTGGGAGAGGCTGTGTGGTACACAGGGTGGAGCTGGGAGAGGCTGTGTGGTACACAGGGTAGAGCTGGGAGAGGCTGTGTGGTACACAGGGTGGAGCTGGGAGAGGCTGTGTGGTACACAGAGTGGAGCTGGGAGAGGCTGTGTGGTACACAGGGTAGAGCTGGGAGAGGCTGTGTGGTACACAGGGTGGAGCTGGGAGAGGCTTTGTGGTACACAGGGAGGAGCTGGGAGAGGCTGTGTGGTACACAGGGCGGAGCTGGGAGAGGCTGTGTGGTACACAGGGTGGAGCTGGGAGAGGCTGTGTGGTACACAGGGTGGAGCTGGGAGAGGCTGTGTGGTACACAGGGTGGAGCTGGGAGAGGCAGTGTGGTACACAGTGTGGAGCTGGGAGAGGCTGTGTGGTACACAGGGTGGAGCTGGGAGAGGCTGTGTGGTACACAGGGTGGAGCTGGGAGAGGCTGTGTGGTACACAGCGTGGAGCTGGGAGAGGCTGTGTGGTACACAGCGTGGAGCTGGGAGAGGCAGTGTGGTACACAGGGTGGAGCTGGGAGAGGCTGTGTGGTACACAGAGTGGAGCTGGGAGAGGCTGTGTGGTACACACTGTGGAGCTAGGAGAGGCTGTGTGGTACACAGTGTGGAGCTGGGAGAGGCTGTGTGGTACACAGGGTGGAGCTGGGAGAGGCTGTGTGGTACACAGTGTGGAGCTGGGAGAGGCAGTGTGGTACACAGGGTGGAGCTGGGAGAAGCTGTGTGGTACACAGGGTGGAGCTGGGAGAGGCTGTGTGGTACACAGTGTGGAGCTGGGAGAGGCTGTGTGGTACACAGGGTGGAGCTGGGAGAGGCTGTGTGGTACACAGTGTGGAGCTGGGAGAGGCTGTGTGGTACACAGGGTGGAGCTGGGAGAAGCTGTGTGGTACACAGGGTGGAGCTGGGAGAGGCAGTGTGGTACACAGGGTGGAGCTGGGAGAAGCTGTGTGGTACACAGGGTGGAGCTGGGAGAGGCAGTGTGGTACACAGGGTGGAGCTGGGAGAGGCTGTGTGGTACACAGGGTGGAGCTGGGAGAGGCAGTGTGGTACACAGCGTGGAGCTGGGAGAGGCTGTGTGGTACACAGGGTGGAGCTAGGAGAGGCTGTGTGGTACACAGGGTGGAGCTAGGAGAGGCTGTGTGGTACACAGGGTGGAGCTGGGAGAGGCTGTGTGGTACACAGGGTGGAGCTAGGAGAGGCTGTGTGGTACACACTGTGGAGCTAGGAGAGGCTGTGTGGTACACACTGTGGAGCTAGGAGAGGCTGTGTGGTACACAGTGTGGAGCTGGGAGAGGCTGTGTGGTACACAGGGTGGAGCTGGGAGAGGCTGTGTGGTACACAGTGTGGAGCTGGGAGAGGCAGTGTGGTACACATGGTGGAGCTGGGAGAGGCTGTGTGGTACACAGAGTGGAGCTGGGAGAGGCTGTGTGGTACACAGGGTGGTGCTGGGAGAGGCTGTGTGGTACACAGGGTGGAGCTGGGAGAGGCTGTGTGGTACACAGTGTGGAGCTGGGAGAGGCATTGTAGTACACAGGGTGGAGCTGGGAGAGGATGTGTGGTACACAGGGTGGAGCTGGGAGAGGCAGTGTGGTACACAGGGTGGAGCTGGGAGAGGCTGTGTGGTACACAGGGTGGAGCTGGGAGAGGCTGTGTGGTACACAGGGTGGAGCTGGGAGAGGCTGTGTGGTACACAGGGTGGAGCTAGGAGAGGCTGTGTGGTTCACAGGGTAGAGCTGGGAGAGGCTGTGTGGTACAAAGTGTGGAGCTGGGAGAGGTAGTGTGGTACACAGGGTGGAGCTGGGAGAGGCTGTGTAGTACACAGGGTGGAGCTGGGAGAGGCTGTGTGGTACACACTGTGGAGCTAGGAGAGGCTGTGTGGTACACAGTGTGGAGCTGGGAGAGGCTGTGTGGTACACAGGGTGGAGCTGGGAGAGGCTGTGTGGTACACAGGGCGGAGCTGGGAGAGGCTGTGTGGTACACAGGGTGGAGCTGGGAGAGGCTGTGTGGTACACAGGGCGGAGCTAGGAGAGGCTGTGTGGTACACAGGGTGGAGCTGGGAGAGGTAGTGTGGTACACAGGGTGGAGCTGGGAGAGGCTGTGTGGTACACAGGGTGGAGCTAGGAGAGGCTGTGTGGTACACACTGTGGAGCTAGGAGAGGCTGTGTGGTACACAGTGTGGAGCTGGGAGAGGCTGTGTGGTACACAGGGTGGAGCTGGGAGAGGCTGTGTGGTACACAGAGTGGATCTGGGAGAGAAGAGGGGCAGTGGCAAGGCCTTAGGTCAGGGATGGACCAGTAGAGTGTGCCATTAGACCAATTAGCGTGTGCAGTGTGGTCCAGCTGGGACGACCCCTTGTGACCACAATGGCCTTTGACATCATCACTCACTCTTCACTCTAACTCGGCATCAATCAGTGGCATCAACCAGTGGCATCAACCAGTGGCATCAATCAGTGGCATCAATCAGTGGCATTAATCAGTAGCATAAACCAGTAGCATCAACCAATGGCATCAATCAATGGCATCAACCAGTGGTATCAACTAGTGGTATCAACCAGTGGCATCAATCGATGGCATCAACCAGTGGTATCAACTAGTGGCATCAATCAGTGGCATCAATCAATGGCATCAACCAGTGGCATCAATCAGTGGCATTAACCAGTGGTATCAACCAGTGGCATCAACCGGTGGCATCAATCAGTGGCATCAATCAGTGGCATCAATCAGTGGCATCAACCAGTGGCATCAATCAGTGGCATCAACCAGTGGCATCAATCAGTGGCATCAACTAGTGGCATCAACCAGTGGCATCAACCAGTTGCATCAATCAGTGGCATCAATCAGTGGCATCAACCAGTGGCATCAATCAGTGGCATCAACTAGTGGCATCAACCAGTGGCATCAACCAGTTGCATCAATCAGTGGCATCAATCAGTGGCATCAACCAGTGGCATCAATGAGTGGCATCGACCAGTGGCATCAACCAGTTGCATCAATCAGTGGCATCAATCAGTGGCATCAACCAGTGGCATCAACCAGTGGCATCAATCAGTGGCATCAACCAGTGGCATCAACCAGTGGCATAAACCAGTGGCATCAATCAGTGGCATCAACCAGTGGCATAAACCAGTGGCATCAACCAGTGGCATAAACCAATGGCATCAACTGAAAAAGACAGTGGCCTATACTTACTAGGTGTGTGTAGTGACCTAAAGGGTTTGTTGCAGTGTGTGTCAGTGGATGAAACTGACCTTTCTGTGTAGAGGATGAGACAGAGAGCTTACCAGGGTGTGTGAGGGTGATGTTGTACGCTTACCAGGGTGTGTGAGGGTGATGTTGTACACTTACCAGGGTGTGTGAGGGTGATGCTATACATTTACCAGGGTGTGTGAGAGTGATGTTGTACACTTACCAGGGTGTGTGAGGGTGATGCTATACATTTACCAGGGTGTGTGAGGGTGATGTTGTACACTTACCAGGGTGTGTGAGGGTGATGCTATACATTTACCAGGCTGTGTGAGGGTGATGTTGTACACTTACCAGGGTGTGTGAGGGTGATGCTATACACTTACCAGGGTGTGTGAGGGTGATGTTGTACACTTACCAGGTTGTGTGAGGGTGATGTTGTACACTTACCAGGGTGTGTGAGGGTGATGTTGTACACTTACCAGGGTGTGTGAGGGTGATGCTATACAATTACCAGGGCGTGTGAGGGTGATGTTATACACTTACCAGGATGTGTGAGGGTGATGTTGTACACTTACCAGGGTGTATGAGGGTGATGTTGTACACTTACCAGGGTGTGTGAGGGTGATGCTATACAATTACCAGGGCGTGTGAGGGTGATGTTATACACTTACCAGGATGTGTGAGGGTGATGTTGTACACTCACCAGGGTGTGTGAGAGTGATGCTGTACACTTACTAGGGTGTGTCAGGGTGATGCTGTACGCTTACCAGGGTGTGTGAGGGTCATGCTATACACTTACCAGGATGTGTGAGGGTGATGCTATACACTAACCAGGGTGTGTGAGGGTGATGCTATACACTTACCAGGGTGTGTGGCACTTGTGTGTGAGCGTGATATAGCGGACGCCCAGGTCGTACACCGCCCGCACGACGCCCATGCTGCTGGCCAGCCCATGCCCGCCCTCCATCCCCATCAGGCTGGCCACACGCCCACGCTCGAACTCCTTCATGATCTCTAAGGGTAGTGAGGGAGTAGAGAGGGTCAGGGGTTAGGATACCATAATGACCTGGTGTTGGGGGAGGAAATATATATATATATATATATATATATATATATATATATATATATATATATATATATATATATATATATATATATATATATATATATGTATATATATATATATATATATATATCTTTTTTTTTTCTTCTTTTTTGCTTTGTCGCTGTCTCCCGCGTTAGCGAGGTAGCGAAGGAAACAGACGAAAGAATGGCTCAACCCACCCACATACACATCAACCAGTGGCATCAATACGTCCACACACGCAAATGTACATACCTATACATCTCAATGTACACATATGTATACACACACAGACATTTACATATATACACATGTACATAATTCATACTGTCTGCCTTTATTTATTCCCATCGCCACCCCGCCACACATGGAATAACAACACCCTCCCACCTTCATGTGTGCGAAGTAGCGCTAGGAAAAGACAACAAAGGCCCCATTCGTTCACACTCAGTCTCTAGCTGTCATGTAATAATGCACCGAAACCACAGCCCCCTTTCCACATCCAGCCTCACACAACTTTCCATGGTTTGCCCCAGACGCTTCACATGCCCTGGTTCAATCCATTGACAGCACGTCGACCCCGGTATACAACATCGTTCCAATTCACTCTATTCCTTGCACGCCTTTCACCCTCCTGCATGTTCAGGCCTCGATCACTCAAAATCTTTTTCACTCCATCTTTCCACCTTCAATCTGGTCTCCCATTTCTCCTCGTTCTCTCCACCTCCGACACATATATCCTCTTGGTCAATCTTTCCTCACTCATTCTCTCCATGTGACCAAACCATTTCAAAACACCCTCTTCTGCTCTCTCAACCACAATCTTTTTATTTCCAAACATCTCCCTTACCCTTACATTACTTACTCGATCAAACCACCTCACACCACATATTGTCCTCAAACATCTCATTTCCAGCACATCCACCCTCCTGCGCACAACTCTATTCATAGCCCACGCCTCGCAACCATACAACATTGTTGGAACCACTATTCCTTTAAACATACCCATTTTTGCTTTCCGAGATAATGTTCTCGACTTCCACACATTCTTCAAGGCTCCCAGAGCTTTCGCCTCCTCCCCCACCCTATGATTCACTTCCGCTTTCATGGTTCCATCCACTGCCAGATCCACTCCCAGATATCTAATACACTTTACTTCCTCCAGTTTTTCTCCATTCAAACTCACCTCCCAATTGACTTGACCCTCAACCCTACTGTACCTAATAACCTTGCTCTTATTCATATTTACTCTTAAATTTCTTCTTTCACACACTGTACCAAACTCAGTCACCAGCTTCTGCAGTTTCTCACATGAATCAGCCACCAGCGCTGTATCATCAGCGAACAACTGACTCACTTCCCAAGCTCTCTCATCCACAACAGACTGCATACTTGCCCCTTTTTCCAAAACTCTTGCATTCACCTCCCTAACAACCCCATCCATAAACAAATTAAACAACCATGGAGACATCATACACCCCTGCCGCAAACCTACATTCACTGAGAACCAATCACTTTCCTCTCTCCCTACACGTACACATGCCTTACATCCTCGATAAAAACTTTTCACTGCTTCTAACAACTTGCCTCCCACACCATATATTCTTAACATATATATATATATATATATATATATATATATATATATATATATACATAAGCCATATATCAAAGTACCATTGACCCCTGACCCTATGGGGGTAGAGACTTACTGGGAGTTAGGGCAACAGTCTCCATGGGCATATCAACATTATCTCTTAGAAAGAGACAGGTTAATAAGGTTCATGTTATCCTTGTATCTTGGACAGAGAGAGATGTTAAAGGTCATATCAATCAAATCTCTGGAGTTAGAGAGAGGTTAAAGGTCATTTCAATCAAATCTCTGGGGTTAGAGAGAGGTAAAGGTTATTTCAGTCAAATCTCTGGGGGTAGAGAGACGTTAAGGGTCATAACAATCAAATCTCCTTGGGGTAGAGAGAGGTTAATGGTCATAGCAATCAAATCTCTGGGGGTAGAGAGAGGTTAAAGGTCATATCAATCAAATCTCCTGGGGGTAGAGAGAGGTTAAGGGTCATAGTAATCAAATCTCCGGGGTTAGAGAGAGGTTAAAGGTCATATTAACATTCCTGCTTGGGACAGAGGTATGACAGACTCCAGATCGGCATTATCACTGGGGGGCAGAGAGAGAGAGAGAGAGAGAGAGAGAGAGAGAGAGAGAGAGAGAGAGAGAGAGAGAGAGAGAGAGAGAGAGAGAGAGAGAGACAGACAGACAGACAGAGAGAGAGAGAGAGAGAGAGAGAGAGAGAGAGAGAGAGAGAGAGAGAGAGAGAGAGAGAGAGAGAGAGAGAGAGACAGACAGACAGACAGACAGACAGACAGACAGAGAGAGAGAGAGAGAGAGAGAGAGAGAGAGAGAGAGAGAGAGAGAGAGAGAGAGAGAGAGAGAGAGAGAGAGACAGACAGACAGACAGACAGACAGAGAGAGAGAGAGAGAGAGAGAGAGAGAGAGAGAGAGAGAGAGAGAGAGAGAGAGAGAGAGAGAGACAGACAGACAGACAGACAGACAGACAGACAGACAGACAGACAGACAGACAGACAGACAGACAGACAGACAGACAGACAGACAGACAGAGAGAGAGAGAGAGAGAGAGAGAGAGAGAGAGAGAGAGAGAGAGAGAGAGAGAGAGAGAGACAGACAGACAGACAGACAGACAGACAGACAGACAGACAGACAGACAGACAGAGAGAGAGAGAGAGAGAGAGAGAGAGAGAGAGAGAGAGAGAGAGAGAGAGAGAGAGACAGACAGACAGACAGACAGACAGACAGACAGACAGACAGACAGACAGACAGACAGACAGACAGAAAAGAGAGAGAAAAGAGGAGAGAGGGGAGGAGGAGAGAGAGCGAGAGAGAGAGACAGACAGACAGAGATAGAGAGAGAGAGAGAGAGAGAGAGAGAGAGAGAGAGAGAGAGAGAGAGAGAGAGAGAGAGAGAGAGAGAGAGTGGACTCTCACCCTCTGACTCCCTGTCCCCAGTGGTCACATAACAGTGACACATGTCGTCCCTCTGTCTCCAGTGATCACCTAACAGTGACATATGTCGTCCCCCTGTCTCCAGTGATCATATAACTGGGCAATGTCGTCCGTCTGTTCTCCAGTGATCACATAACAGTGACATATGTCGTTCCTCTGTCTCCAGTGGTCACAAAAACAGTGACATATGTCGTTCCTCTGTCTCCAGTGGTCACATAACAGTGACACATGTCGTCCATCTGTCTCTAGCGATCACATAACAGTGACATATGTCGTCACTCTGTCCCACGTGGTCACATAACAGTGACATATGTCGTCCGTTTGTCTACAGTGATCACATAACAGTGACAATGTCCATCTGTCTCCAATGATCACATAACAGTGACATATGTCTCACTCTGTCGCCAGGTAACGCATTACTGTAACTCTCTCTCTCTCTCTCTCTCTCTCTCTCTCTCTCCTCTCTCTTCTCTCACTCTCTCTCTCTCTCTCTCTCTCTCTCTCTCTCTCTCTCTCTCTCTCCCTCTCTCTTCTCTCAGGAAACGCCCGACGCTTTATGAGGGCCTCGCCCCCCCCCCCCCCCCCCTCTTCCCCCGTCATTTCCATGCTGAGGCGCTCTCCTCATACTCCTCCCCTTCCTCTGTTCCATGGATTCCTCTTCTCTCTTCTTCTCTCTCTCTCTCTCTCTCCTCTCTCTCTCCTCTCTCTCTCTCTCTCTCTCTCTCTCTCTCCTCAACACAACACACACACAGGGGGTCGCCCCAATTCCCTCACTCACTCTTCTCCTCCCTCCCTCCCCTCTCCCCTTTCCCCGCACCCTCCCATCCCCTCCTCCTCCTCCTCCTCCTCCCTTTCTTCTTCTTCCTCCCTCCTCTTTTTCCCCTCCTCCTCCACCTCCTCCCCTTTCCTCCTCCCCTTCTCCTCCTCCCCTCCTGTCTCCACCTCCTATGGTGACACACCACTTGCACACTTACCTTCTTTCCTTACGACAGCCCTTCCCTTCCGGGGGAATTCTTCCCTTTTCTCCTCCCTCCCCCTTGAGAAGTCTCCCTTGACTTCCCCACCGTCTCTCACCCTGAAAGTGTGGGTCTCCATTACCTGCTGGTGACCTGGCAAAGGTGATGGGTCTTCCATACCTGCTGGAGACCTGGGAAGTGTGGTCTTCCATACTGCTGGTGACCTGGGAAGTGTGGGTCTTCCATACCTGCTGGTGCCTGGAAGTGTGGGTTCTTCCATACCTGCGGGTGACCGGGAATTTGTGGGTTTCCATCCCTGCTGGTGACCTGGGAATGTGTGGGTTTTCCCACCTGCTGGAGCCCTTTGGGAAGTGTGGGTCTTCCATACCTGCTGGTGACCTGGGAAGTGTGGGTCTTCCATACCTGCTGGGGGACTGGGAAGGGGTCCAAAACCTGCTGGTGCCCTGGGAAGTGTCCATTACCTGCTGGTGACCTGGAATGTGTGGGTCTTCCTTACCTGCGGGTTTGCCCTGGCAAGTGTGGGTCTTCCATTACCTGCTGGGAGACTGGGAAGTGTCCATACCTGCTGGTGACCGGGGAAAGTGTGGGTCTTCCATTCCTGCGGGGAGACTGGGAAGTGTCCATACTGCTGGTGACCTGGGAAGTGTGGGCCCTTCCATCCCTGTGGTGCCCTTTGGGAAGTGTGGGTCTTCCATACCTGTAGTGACTGGGGAAGTGTGGATCTTCCATACCTGCTGGTGCCCTTTGGGAAGGTGGGTCTTCCATACCTCTGGAGACCTGGAAGTGGGGTCTTCCATACCGCTGGGGGACCTGGGAAGTGTCGTCCCGCTGGTGGAAACCTGGGAAGTGTGGGTCTTCCATCCCTGCTGGAGACCTGGGAAGTGTGGGTCTTCCTTTACCCTGTTTGTGACCGGGAAAGTGTTGTGTTTTCCATAACCTGCTGGTGACCGGGGAAAGTTTTGGGGTTTTTCCATCCCGCTGGTGGCCCTGGGAAGTTGGGTCTTCCATACCTGCTGGTGACCTGGGAAGTGTGGGTTTCCCATACCTGCTAGTGCCCTGGGAAGTGTGGGTCTTCCTTTACCTGCTAGTGCCCTGGGAAGTGTGGGTCTGCCATGCCTGCTGTTGCCCTGGGAAGTGTGGGTCTTCCTACCTCGTGGGGGACTGGGAAGTATGGGTCTTCCATACCTGTGGTGACCTGGCAAGTTGGGTCTCCATACCTGCTGTAAACCTGGGAAGTGTGGATTCCATACCTGCTGGTAAACTGGGAAAGTGTGGGGTCTCCCATACCTGTTTTGTGACCTCGGAAGTGTCCTTACTGCTGGTGGCCCTGGGAAGTGTGGGTCTTCCACCTGCTGGGGCCGGGGAAAAGTGTGGGTCTTCCATACCTGCTGGGGTTTTGGGAAAATGTGGATCTTCCATACCTGTTTGGTGCCCTGGGAAGTGGGGGTTTCCATCCCTGCTGGTCGGACCTGGGTGTGGGTTTTCCCATACCTGCTGGTGACAGGGGAAGTGTCCAAAACCTGCTGGTGACCTGGGAAGTTGGGTCTTCCATACCGGCTAGTGATGGGAAGTGTGGGTCTGCCAATACCTGCTAGTGACCTGGGAAGTGTGGGTCTTCCATACCTGTGGTGACCTGGGAAGTGTGGGTTTTTCTATACCTGCTGGTGCCCTGGAAGAGTGGTTTTCCCATACCTGCTGGTGACCTGGGCCAAGTGTGTGTCTTCATACCTGTGGAGACCTGGGAAGTGCCCCAAAACCTGTGGTGACCGGGGAAAGTGGGGGTTTTCTTCCATACCTGCTAGGGGACCTGGGAAGTGTGTGTCTTTCCATACCTGCTGGTGACCTGGGAAGTGTGGGTTTTTCCATACCTGTAGTGACCTGGGAAGTGTGGGTCTTCCATACCTGCTGGTGACCGGGGAAGGGTGTGGGTCTTCCTACCTGCTGGATAAACCTGGGAAGTGTGGGCCTTCCCATTCCCTGCTGGTGCCCGGGGAAAGTGTGGGTTTTCCCATACCTGTGGTGACCTGGGAATTGTGGGTCTTCCATACCGGGCTGGTGGCCCTGGGAAGTGTGTGTCTGCTATACTGCGTGACCTGGGAAGTGTGGGTTTTCCATACCTGCTGGAGACCTGGTGGTTTTTGTGTGTCTTCCATACCTGCTGGTGACCTGGAAAGTAGGGGTCTTCCATACCTGTAGTGACCGGGGAAAGTGTGGGTCTTCCATCCGGGTGGTGCCCTGGGAAGTGTGGGTCTTCATACCTGCTGGTGACCTGGGAAGTGTCCATACCTCTGGTGACCTGGGAAGTGTCCATACCTGCTGGTGACCTGGGAATGATTGGGGTTTTCCAACCTGCGGGGTGACCTGGGAAGTGCCCAATACCTGCTGGTGACCGGGAAGTGTCCATACCTGCTGGTGACATGGGAAAGTGGGGGGTCTTCCATACCTGCTAGTGACCTGGGAAGTGAGGGGGTTTCCATCCCTTTTGCTGGTGACCTGGGAAGTTGTGGGTCTCCATACCTGCTGGTGACCTGGGAAAGTGTGGGTCTTCCTCCCTGCTGGTACCTGGAAGTGTCCTTTACCTGCTGGTGACCTGGAAGTTGGGTCTTCCATACCTGGTGGTGCCCT
Source organism: Panulirus ornatus (assembly GCF_036320965.1). NCBI lineage: Eukaryota > Metazoa > Arthropoda > Malacostraca > Decapoda > Palinuridae > Panulirus > Panulirus ornatus. The sequence goes on along the minus strand of NC_092289.1, from coordinate 220 downwards.
GGGAAGTGTGGGTCTTCCATACCTGCTGGTGACCTGGAGAAGTGTGGGTCTTCCATATCCTGCTGGTGACCTGGGAAGTGGGGGTCTTCCATACCTGGCTGGTGACCTGACGAGGACAGTGTCCTTGGACTGCCGCGATTCTTGCGCTTCACTTCGTCTATCTGCTCCAGCAGCATTTGGGTACGGTGTTCAGGTACTGCGACTCCACACGGACGTACAC
>NC_092288.1:27375352-27396681 GCF_036320965.1 Panulirus ornatus | reverse complement strand
AGTAGGAATAAAATTTTGGCCCTTTTTGTTGTTTTTTTCCTACCCCTACCTAAATGCACATGTGGGGAAAGGGGGGCCCGACGGGAATTAATAAGGGAAGACAGTATAATTTTGGGGCCCTGTGTATAATTTAAACCCCTTGGGGTGTAAAGAAGTAAGACAAACAGTAAAACGGGAAGAAGAGGCATTTGGACAATTTTTGCGGGGAAATAATGCAAATACTGGGAGATGAAAAAAAAAAAAAAGAGGCAGGGACAAGAGAAAGGTGCAAAAGGGGGAAAAAGGGGGCAAATGAAAAATTGGGTGAGAGGTATAAATTAAATTTTAGTGATAATAAAAAGATGTTTTGGGAAGGGGGTAAAAAAGGGGTGTAAGAAAAGGGGAACAAATGGGAACTTCAAAAGGGGGCCCCTAAGGGGAAAGGTGATAACAATTTATGGTGATGTGAAAAGGAAAAAATTGAGTTTTTTTAAAGGTTTTGGGTTAAATGGGGTTTAAAGATAAAAGTGACGGGATTATGGGGTTTTTTGGTTAAGGTGGTGGGGCCAAAGTGAGAGAGTTGGGAAATATTTGGAAAACGAGAAGAGGTAGAAAAAATTTTTTGAGGCAGATGAAAGCCAAAAGGGCAGCGGGTTTTGGGATGTATTGCAGAGGAATTTATCAAAAAAAAGGGGGTGACTTTTTTGTTAAACGGGTTGGTAAGGTTTTTTAAAAGATGTTTAAACTCAAGGTGAGGTGCCGAGGTTTTGGAGGAATGCTTGCAAAGTGCCATTGTAAAAGGGAAAAGGGGAAAAAAAGTGAGTGCCAAATTACAGAGGAAAGGGGTTTTTGAAAATTTCCCGGGGGAAATTTAAAAGGGAGGGTTTTTTAAATTGAAAGGGTAAAAGGGTTATTTTTTGGGGGGGGGGGGGGTACGACATCAGATTGGGGGGGAGCATGGGGTTCAGAATTGGTAAAAGGATGTTTGGATTGGTTTTTCCCTTTGAAGAATTTTATGTGAGAAATACTCAGAAAATCAATGGATTTGATTTTGCTTTTAAAGGGAAATCGGGGAAGGCAATGATAGAGTTTAAAATTTGTTGGGGAAGGTTTTTGTTTGGGGGGGGAAAAGGTTTTAAAAAGAAAATTTTTAATGGAGTGGGGGAAATTTGTTAGAGAGGGAAAGTGATTGGTTCTAGTGAATGTTAAAAATTAAGGGCCGGGGTGTGGTTGTCTCCATGGTTGTTCGTTTTGCTTATGGATGGGGTTGTTGGGTAGGTGAAGGGCAAGAATTTAGGAAAGGGGGTCAAGTATGGAGTCAGTTGGGGAGAGGAGTTTTGGGAAGTGAGTCAGCTGTTTTCGCGGGATGTACAGCGCGGGTGGCTTTTAAATGTGAGAAATTGCAGAGCGGGTGACTGATTTTTCCATAAAGTGTATGAAAGAAGAAAGCTGAGATTTAAATTTAAAATAAGACAATTTTTTTTAGGAAAACAGTGGGGTTTGAGGGACAATAAACGGGGAGGTAATTTTAAAGGGAGAAAAACTGGGGGAAAGGGAAGTTTTTTAGAAAAACTGGGAGTGGATTTGGTAGGATGGAAAAATGGAACCAAATGAATCATAGGGGGGGAAGGGGGGCAAAAGCCCGGGGAGCGTCGAAAAAAGTTGGAAGTCGAGAACATTACCTCAGAAAGAAAAAAAAATTGAGTATTTTTTAAGGAATAGGGGTTTCCAACTTATATGGTTGGGGAGGTATGGGCTATAGACGTAATTTGTGGGAGGGGGGGATGTGCTGGAAATAGATTTTTTTGAGGACAATAGGTGGTTGGAGGTGGTTTGATCGATTTGAGTAATAATGGGAAAGAGGGGCCCGTGTGGTAATAAGAGTGGGTTTTGAAAGAGCAAAAAGAGTGTTTTGAAAGGGTTTTTGGTCAAGGAAGGAGAATGAGTGGGGGAAAAAAATTTTCCAAGAGGATATATGTGTCAAAGGTGGGAACCCGGGGTGGGAGACCAAATTGGAGGTGAAAAGATGGGGTTTAAAAAGATTTTGAGTGAAAACAGGGCCTTTCCATGCAGGAGGGGGAAAAGCGGAAAGAATAGAGTGAATTGGAACGTGTGGTATACCAGGGTCGAAAGTGCTGTCAAGGGTTTAACCCCGGGGAAAAGTTAACGTCTGGGTAAAAAACCAAAAGAAAAATTCTGTGGGCCTGGATGTGGAAGGGGAGTTGTGATTTTTTAGTGCATTAAATATGACACAAAAGAACCCGAGTTGAACGAAAGTGGCCTTCTTGTCTTTTTTCCCAGAGCTACCTTTGCCACATGGGGGGGCGGGGTTGCTATTTTGCTATTTTTAGTGTGGGGGGGTGGGAATGGGGAAAGAATAAAGGCAGACAGAAAAGAATATGTACATGTGTAATTTTATTTTAAGCCTGTGGGTTTTATATATGTAAACATTGAGATGTTTTTAGGTTTTTATAAATTTTTTGTGTGTGGATGTGTATGTAAAAACACGTGTATTGGGGGGGGTTTGGGCCCTTCTTTCTTTTTGTTTCCCTTTTGCTACCTTGCTAATGCGGGAGACACTTTACAACACCAAATTTGAGTTAAAAAAAATTTGACTAAGTGTGTAAAATTTTAAAAGGTATACATTGAGAATTTTTGGGTTTTTATATGTCTGTGTGTGGACTTGTAAATATATACATGTGTTTTTGGGTGGGGTTTGGGGCCCTTCTTTTACTGTTTCCCCTTTCGCTACCTCGGGAACGCAGGAGACAGTTTACCCAAAATATAATAAAAAGAAAAAAAAATTAATACACAGAAACCCTACATATATACAATGTACAAATTCTTTCTTGCTGCCCCCAGCCATTCCCGTTGTCAACCCTGCCACATATGAAAAAACAACCCCCTCCCCCCGCCCATGCATGAGGTACCCCCTAGGAAAAGACAACATAGGGCCCCATTCGTTCACAAAACCCGTCCTCAGCTTCTTTATAATGCAACGAAAACCCAGCTCCCTTTCCCCCATCCCGGCCCCACAAAATTTTCCAACCCGTTTTCCCCCCGAAGGGTTAACATTTCCCTGGGTTTAGTCCATGGACAAACACGTTTTACCCCCCCATACCACATGGTTCCAATTCACTTTTATTCCCTTTCACGCCTTTCACCCCCCCGCCCTGTTCAGGGGTTTAAAAATTTAAAATTTTAATTAACTTATTTCCTGATATCATCTTCCCTTTTTTACCCATCATCAATTTTTTATCAATCTTATTTTACTCAAATTTAGTTCACCACTAGCATAGAAATTAATTTTTCTCATTCAAAAATCCCTAATTTTTTGTCATAAGGACCCATCTCAACAATAGTGAAAGAGAAGAGAGAGGCATTTGGGGCGATTTTTGCGGGGGAAAAAGGGCAAATGCTGGGGGACATATAAAAAAGAGAAAAGAGGTCAAGAGAAAAAGGGGTTTAAAAAGGTGAAAAAAGGGCAAATTTGGTTTTTGGGGTTTTTGAGAGTTTTCATTAAAAAATTTGGGAGAATAAAAAGGGTGTTTTGGAAGGGGGAAACAAATTTTCATAAGACAAGAGAAAAAAATGGAAACATCAGTGAAGGGGGTAAAGGAGAGGGAAAACAAAAGTGGTGAAATGATAGGGAGGAGTAAGTATTTTGAAGGTTTTTTGAATGGGGTTTTGATGAAAAAAAAATTTGGCAGATATAGGGTGTTTTGGTCGGGGTGTGCAAAGGGGAGAGGCCGGGGAGAAATACTTGGAAAAAAAAGAAGAGGCGGGAAAAAAGGGCTTTTTTAAAAGATAAAAACCCCGGGAAAGGGGCAGGGGTTTTAAATGGTTTTGCTGCAAAATTTTAATTAAAAAAGGGGGTCACTGTTTTTGTTTGTTAACTTTGGTGAGGATATTCAATGCATTATGGTCCCTGGTAAAGTGCCTGAGGATTGGCGAATGCAGGCATAATTGGCATAGTGCCATTGTACAAAGGCAAAGGAGATAAAGTGTGTTCAAATAACAGAGGTATAAGTTTTGTTGAAAATTATTACTGGGGAACTATATGGGAGGATATTGACTAAAAGGGTAAGGCATGTACACAGCATCAATGCGGAAGAGCAGTGTGGTTTTAGAAGGCTCAGGTTGTGTTTGCTTTGAAGAATGTAAGTGAGAAATACTTAGAAAAGCAAATGGATTTGTAAGTAGCAATTTATGGATCGGAGAAGGGCATATGATAGAGTTGATAGAGATGCTCCAAGGAAGACATTAAAGCATAGGTGTGGGAGGCCAAAATGTTTGCAGGAAGCAGTGAAAAGTTTTTAATCGAGGATGTAAGCAATGTGGTATGATTAGGAAACGAGAGGAAAGCGACTGGATCCCAGAGAATGGCGGTTGCAGCAGGGGCATGATGTCCTCCATGTCGATTAATTTGTTTCATGGTTGGGGTTGTTAGGAGGTGGAATTGAAGAGTTTTGGATAGAGGAAAATATCAGTCTGTTTGTCAATAGAGCGCTTGGGAATGAGACATTTTGCTGTTCACTGAAGATACAGCACTGGGGCTGATTCGGAGAGAAACTGCAGAGATGGTGGGACTGTGTTTAGTAAGTGTTTCAAAGAAAGAAAGCTGGGAGTAAATGTGAAAAGAGCAAGATCATTAGGTTCAGTAGGGTTGATGGACAAGTAAATATAGGTAAGTTTTGGATGGAGAAAAACAGGAGAAAGTGAAGTTGCTTTAGATATCTACGATTGGGATATAGCAGCATATGGAACCAATGGAAGTGAAATTGAGTCACAGGGTGGGGGGAGGGCTAAGGTTCTGAGAGCGTTCAAAAGTGTGTGAAGGCAAGTAAATTATCTTGGAAGCAAAATGGTATGTTTGAAGGAATAGTGTTCCGAAACAATGTTATAAAAGGGTTGTGAGGCATGGGCTATAGGTAGGGTTAAACAGAGAAGATGTGTCAATAATAAAAAGAGTGTGGTTGAGAGAGCATGAAGAGGTGTATTGAAATGGTTTTGGTCACATGGAGAGAATGAGTGAGGATAGATAGAAAAGAAGATATATGTGGTCAGTAAGTAGAGGGAACAAGAAACTTGGGAGACCAAATTTGAGTGGAAGGATGGAGTGAAAAAGATTTTGGAGCGATTGGAGCCTGGAACATACAGGAGGGTGAAAGGCAAGCAAGTAATAGAGGGGAATTGGAACGATGTGGTCTACCGGGGTCCGACATGCTGTCAATGGAATTGAAACCAGGGCATGTGAAAGTCCCCTGGGGTAAGCCATAGAAAGATTTTTGGGGCCTGGGTAGGGAAAGGAGGTGGTTTATGGTGCATTAAAACATGACCAGCAAGAGACTGAGTGTGAAATACATGTGGCCATTGTTGTCTTTTTCATCGCACTAACTTGCGCCCACAGATTCAGGGGGAGGGTGCCAGGAAGGGATGAAATGCAGCAATGTATGAAATATCTACTTGTGTTATTATATGTATAAATTCTCAGTATTATAGGTAATATAAGTTGAAATTATTGGTGTTTATACGTGGCTGGTGTGGGCGTTTAATTATATACGTGTGTCTATGGGAGGTTGAGAGCCATTTCTTTCATGTTTCCTTGCACTGTCTCGCTAACGTGGAGACCGACAAGGTAAAATAGAAAATTACAGAACAAAACATATTAGATCTGTTTAGTATGGTAGCTTCACTGGCATCAAACGAATCTCGTAATTCATCCCACCTTTTATGTTAGACTTATTACTTTTCCTTTTCATTAATCTATCTGGGACTTTTTTTCTTGACAAATACTCTATATTCATCCCAGCCAGTCTCCATACAAACTTCAATAACATAAAAATGCTTCAGAATATTCATCGAATTAAGAACACTTCTCATTTACAAATTTTCCAGTTATAAGAATAACTATCTATCTATCTATTAAACTTTGTCCGTTGTCCTTCCATTTTAGCGAGGTAGCACAAGGAAACAGATGATAGAATGGCCCAACCCACCCACACACAACATGAATATACATACAGGTCCACACATGCCTCTATACATACCAATACCTTTCAATGTGCTGAAAAGGACTGGGATTGATATCTGGTTTAAAAAGCAGATATACATAAGAAGAGAATACTATGTAAGTGGGAAAAGAGATGGCCAAGAGCGTTAATTGATTACGTGTTAATTTGATAGCGCACGAAAGAGAGACTTTTGGATGTAAATAGAGCTGAGAGTGCAACTGAGTGATGTCTGATCATTATCTTGTGGAGGCGAGGTGAAATTTGTGGGGTTTTCAGAAAGAAGAGAAGAATGTTGGGGCGAAGAGAGTGGTGAGAGAAGTGATTTCTTGGGAAGGAGACTTGTGTGAGGAAGAACCAGGAGAGACTGAGTACAGAAATGGAAAAGTGAAACAAAGGAGGTAAGGGGAGTGGGGGAGGAAATGGGATGAATTTAGGGAAGCATTGATGGCTTGCGCAAAAATCTTGTGGCATGAGAATGCGTGGGAGGTGTTCATTAAAAAGGAAAGTGGAGTGGTGGGATGAAAAGTAAGATCTTAGTGAAAGAGAAGAGAGAGGCATTTGGATGATTTTTGCAGGGAAAAAAAATGCAAATGAGTTGGAGATGTAAAAAGAAAGAGGCAGTAGGTCAAGAGAAAGGTGCAAGAGGTGAAAAAGAGGGCAAATGAAGTTTGGGTGAGAGAGTATCAATAAATTTCAGGGAGGAAAAAAATGTTTTTTGGAAAGAGGTAAAATAAAGTCATAAGCCAAGGGAGCAAATGGGGACTTCATTGAAAGTGGCTAATGTGGAGTGATAACAAGTAGCTGTGATGTAGAAGGAGAAGGAGTGAGTATTTTGGAAGGTTTGTTGAAGGGTTTGATGCTAGAGTGGCATATATAGGGTAGTATTGTCGAGGTGGTGGCAAAGAGAGAGGGTTGGGAATAATGATTTGGTAAATATAGTAAAGTAGAAAAAGCTTTAATGGATAGATAAAGCCCGGAAAGCAGCAGGAATTGGATGGTATTGCATGGACTATTAATAAAAAAGGGTTGACTGTATTGTTGACTGGTTGGTAAGGTTCTTTAATGTATTAAATGATTCATGTTGAGGTGCAGAGGATTGGCGGCCTGCTTGCATAGTGCCATTGGTACAAAGGCAAAGGGATACAGAGTGAGTGCTCCAAATTACAGAGGTATAAGTTTAGTTGAGAGGGTTGACGGCATGTAACCGAGCATCAAATGGGGAAGAGCAGTGCGGTTTTAGAAGTTGTAAGGATGTGTGGAACAGGTGTTTGCTTGAAGCATGTATGTAGAAATACATAGAAAAAGCAAATGGATTTGTATGTAGCATTTATGTGATTGGAGAAGGCAAAGATAGAGTTGAAAGAATGCCTCTGTGAAGGTAATTAAGAATATAGGTGTGGGAGCAAGTTTGTAGAAGCAGATGAAAAGTTTTTATCGAGATGTAAGCATGATACGAGTAGGACGAGAGGAAAGTGATTGGTTTCTCAGAGAATGTAGGTTTGCGGCAGGTGTGTGATGTCTCCATGGTTGTTTAATTTGTTTATGGATGGGGTTGTTAGGGAGGTAAATGCAAGAGTCCTGGAAAGAGGGGCAAGTATGAAGTCTGTTGGGGATGAGAGAGCTTGGGAAGTGAGTCAGTTGTTGTTCGCTGATGATACAGCGCTGGTGGCTGATTCATGTGAGAAACTGCAGAAGCTGGTGACTGAGTTTGGTAAAGTGTGTGGAAGAAGAAAGTTAAGAGTAAATGTGAATAAGAGCAAGGTTATTAGGTACAGTAGGGTTGAGGGTCAAGTCAATTGGGAGGTGAGTTTGAATGGAGAAAAACTGGAGGAAGTGAAGTGTTTTAGATATCTGGGAGTGGATCTGTCAGCGGATGGAACCATGGAAGCGGAAGTGGATCATAGGGTGGGGGAGGGGGCGAAAATTTTGGGAGCCTTGAAAAATGTGTGGAAGTCGAGAACATTATCTCGGAAAGCAAAAATGGGTATGTTTGAAGGAATAGTGGTTCCAACAATGTTGTATGGTTGCGAGGCGTGGGCTATGGATAGAGTTGTGCGCAGGAGGATGGATGTGCTGGAAATGAGATGTTTGAGGACAATGTGTGGTGTGAGGTGGTTTGATCGAGTAAGTAACGTAAGGGTAAGAGAGATGTGTGGAAATAAAAAGAGCGTGGTTGAGAGAGCAGAAGAGGGTGTTTTGAAATGGTTTGGGCACATGGAGAGAATGAGTGAGGAAAGATTGACCAAGAGGATATATGTGTCGGAGGTGGAGGGAACGAGGAGAAGAGGGAGACCAAATTGGAGGTGGAAAGATGGAGTGAAAAAGATTTTGTGTGATCGGGGCCTGAACATGCAGGAGGGTGAAAGGAGGGCAAGGAATAGAGTGAATTGGAGCGATGTGGTATACAGGGGTTGACGTGCTGTCAGTGGATTGAATCAAGGCATGTGAAGCGTCTGGGGTAAACCATGGAAAGCTGTGTAGGTATGTATATTTGCGTGGTGTGGACGTGGTTGTAACAGGTGTATGGTGGGGGGGGGGGTTGGGCCATATTCTTTTCACTGTTTTCCAATGCGCTATGCGCTACCTCGCAAACGCGGAGACACGACAAAGGTATAAAAAAAAAAAAAAAAAAAAAAAAAGTTTGTTGAGTAATCCAGGAAAATAATATATGGGAGTGTATTGATTGAGAGGTGAAGGCATGTACAGAGCATCAGACATGGGGAAGAGCAGTGTGGGTTTTCAGAAGTGTAGAGGATGAGTGGATCCTGGTGTTGGCTATTGAAGAATGTTAAGTGAGAAAAACTTAGAAAAACAATGGATTGTATGTAACATTTATGGATCTGGAGAAGGAATATGATAGAGTTGATAAGAGATGCTCTGTGGAAGGTATTTAAGAAATATGGTTGTTGAGGCAAGTTGTTAGAAGCAAGTGAAAAAGTTTTTAACGAGGATGTAAGGCAGTGTACGAGTAGGAAGAGAGGAATGGATTGTTTCTCAGTGAAATGTAGGTTTAGCGGCAGGGGTGAGTGATGACTCCCATGGGTTGTTTTAATTTGTTTATGGATGGGTTTGTTAGGGAGTGAATGCAAGTGTTTTGGAAAAGAGGGGCAAGTAATGCATCTGTTGTGGAATGAGAGAGCTTGGGACAGTGAGTAAGTTATTGTTCGCTGATGATTATACTCTGGTGCTGATTCATGTAGACACTGCAGAAGCTGGTGACTGATTTTGGGTAAAGTGTGTGAAAGAAGAAAGTTAAGAGTAAATGTGAATAAAACAAGGTTTTTTAGGTTTCAGAGGGTTTAGGGTCAAGACATTGGGAGGTAAGTTTTGAATGAAAAAACTGGAGGAAGTAAAGTGTTTTAAAATATTGGGAGTGATCTGGGAGCGGATGGAACCAAGGAAGGGAATTTGGATCATAAGGTGGGGGAGGGGCGAAAATTTCGGGAGCCTTGAAGAATGTTTGGAAGTCGGAACATTATCTCGGAAAGCAAAAATGGGTATGTTTGAAGGAATAGTGGTTCCAACAATGTTGTATGGTTGCGAGGAATGGGGTAGATAGAGTTGTGCGCAAGGGGGGATTTGGAGGAAATGAGATGTTGAGGACAAAATTGTGGGGTGAGGTGGTTTGATCAGTAGTAAGAAGGGTAAAAGAAGTGTGGAAAAAAAAAGAGCGTGGTGGGGAAAAAGCAGAAGGGGGGTGTTTTGAAATGGTTTGGTCACATGGAGAGAATGGAGAGGAAGATTTACAAAAAGGATATATGTGTCGAGGTGGAGGAAAAGGAGAAGGGGAGACCAAATTTGGGGGGAAGGGTGGAGTGAAAAAATTTTTTAGTGATCGGCCTGAAATGCAGGAGGGTGAAGGGGGGGGGGGGGGGGCAAGGAATAGAGTGAATTGGAACGATGTGGTATACCGGGGTTACGTGCTGTCAATGGAATTTAATCAGGCATGTGAAGCGTCCCGGGGTAAACCATGGAAAGTTGTGTGGGGTATGTTAAAGGGCTGTGGTTCCCTATTATTACATTAAGTAGGGGTGGGGGGGCCTTTTGTCCCTTTTCCTTTGCGGGTACCTCCGCAATAGGGGGGGGGGAACAAGGGGGGGGCAAAGGGAAAAAAAAAATATAATTATATTTATATATTAATATGTCTGTTTGGTTATATATATAGTATACATTATTAATATTATATTTGCGTAATAGGAGGTATGCAATACAGTTGATGGGGTGTTACCATTCTATTTGTTTCTGAATTTTTGCTAGGTTTGTAAACAGGAAAGTGAAAAGCAAAACAAACATTCAATGTAAATATGTATACATACACAGATTCATATAAAATATTAAAATGTAATATATCCCTGGGGATAGGGGTGAAAGAAAACTTCCCCAGGGACTCCTCCGTGGCGTAGAAGGTGACTAGAGGGACCGGAGCGTGGGGCCAGAAAACCTCACCTCCTTGTATTTTTTAACTTTCCCAAAATGGGAAACAGAAGAAGGAGTCACGGGAGTGCTCATCTCCTCGAAGGCTCAGAGGGGTGTCTAAATAGTGTGGGATGTAACCCAAAATGTGGAAAAAAGGGGAGATAGGTAGTATGTTTGAGGAAAGGAAACCCGGATGTTTTGGCTCTGAGTGGGCACGAAGCCAAGGGTAAAGGGGAAGAGTGTTTGGGAATTCTTGGGGGTAAAGCAGGCGTTTGTGGGGAAAGGGCCAGAGCAAGGGAAGGAGTAGCAGTACCCCGAAACAGGGGTTGTGGGAGTATGGAAAAGAATGTAAGAAAGTAAATTCCGATTAAAATGGGTAAAAATGAAAGTTGATGGAGAGAGATGGGAGATTAAATTTGGGGCATATGCCCTGGGCAAAGAGAAGAAAGATCATGAGAGGCAATGTTTTTGGGGGCAGCTTGAATGAGGTGTTAGAGGTTTTTATGCACGAGACCGGGTTATAGTGATTGGTGATTTTAATTCAAAGGTGAGTAAATGGCAGTTTGAGGGAATTATTGTATACATGGGGTGTTCCCGTGTTGTAAATGGAAATGGTGAAAGAGCTTGTAGATTTATTTTTCTGAAAAAGGACTGGATTGGATACCTGGTTTAAAAGCGAGATATACATAAGTAAAACTTAGTAAGAAGGAGAGAGGGGCCAGAGAGCGTTAATTGGTTTAACGTTTTAAATTTGACAGGCATGCGAAAGGGGAGATTTTTTAAATGTTAATTGTGCTGAAGGTGCACGGGAGGGATGTCTGATCATTATCTTGTGGAGGCTAAGGTGAAGATTTGTATGGGTTTTCAGAAAAGAAGAGTGAATGTTGGGGTGAAGAGGGGGGTTGGAGTAAGTGAGCTTGGGGAAAGGGAAACCCTTGTGTGAGGAAGTCCCAGGAGAGATAAATCCCGAATGGAAAAAGGTGAGAAAAAGGGAAGTAAGGGAGGGGGGGAAAGGAATGGATGTTTTTAGGGAACCATGTTTGGATTGCGCAAAAGAAAGCTTGGGCAGAGAAAAGGGGGGAGGTGGGTTGATTAGAAAGGGTAGTGAGTGGTGGGATGAAGAAGTAAGAGTATTAGTGAAAGAGAAGAGAGAGGCATTTGGACGATTTTTGCAGGAAAAAATGCAATTGAGTGGGAGATGTATAAAAGAAAGAGACAGGAGGTCAAGAGAAAGGTGCAAGAGGTGAAAAAAGAGGGCAAATGAGAGTTGGGGTGAGAGAGTATCATTAAATTTTAGGGAGAATAAAAAGATGTTCTGGAAGGAGGTAAATAAAGTGCGTAAGACAAGGGAGCAAATGGGAACTTCAGTGAAGGGCGCAAATGGGGAGGTGATAACAAGTAGTGGTGATGTGAGAAGGAGATGGAGTGAGTATTTTGAAGGTTTGTTGAATGTGTTTGATGATAGAGTGGCAGATATAGGGTGTTTTGGTCGAGGTGGTGTGCAAAGTGAGAGGGTTAGGGAAAATGATTTGGTAAACAGAGAAGAGGTAGTAAAAGCTTTGCGGAAGATGAAAGCCGGCAAGGCAGCAGGTTTGGATGGTATTGCAGGGGAATTTATTAAAAAAGGGGGTGACTGTAAAATTGACTGGTTGGAAAGGGTTTAAATTTAATGTATGATGACTCATGGTAAAGGTGCCTAAAGGAATTGGCGGAATGCGTGCATAGTCCCAAATTGTACAAGGCAAAGGGGATAAGAGAGTGCTCAAATTACAGAGGTATTTTTTTTGTTGAATTTTCCTGAAAAATATATGGGAGGGAAATTGAAAGAGGGTGAAGGCATGAAACAAAAGCATCAAAATTTGGGGAAAGAGCAGTTTTGGTTTCGAAGTGGTAGAGGATGTGGGGAAACAGTGTTTGCTTTGAAGAATGTATGTGAGAAATACTTAACAAAGCAAATGGATTTGTATGTAGAATTTAAGGTCTGGAAAGGCATATAATAGAGTTGATAGAGATGCTCTGGGGGAAGGTTATTAAAATATATGGTGTGGGAGGCAAGTTTGTTAGAAGCAGTGAAAAGTTTTTATCGAGGTAGAAAGGCATGTGTACGTGTAGGAAGAGAGGAAAGTGATTGGTTCTCAGTGAATGTAGGTTTGCGGCAGGGGTGTGTGATGTCTCCATGGTTGTTTAATTTGTTTATGGATGGGGTTGTTAGGGAGGTGAATGCAAGAGTTTTGGAAAGAGGGGCAAGTATGAAGTCTGTTGGGGATGAGAGAGCTTGGGAAGTGAGTCAGTTGTTGTTCGCTGATGATACAGCGCTGGTGGCTGATTCATGTGAGAAACTGCAGAAGCTGGTGACTGAGTTTGGTAAAGTGTGTGAAGAAGAAAGTTAAGAGTAAATGTGAATAAGAGCAAGGTTATTAGGTACAGTAGGGTTGAGGGTCAAGTCAATTGGGAGGTAAGTTTGAATGGAGAAAAACTGGAGGAAGTGAAGTGTTTTAGATATCTGGGAGTGGATCTGGCAGCGGATGGAACCATGGAAGCGGAAGTGGATCATAGGGTGGGGGAGGGGGCGAAAATTCTGGGAGCCTTGAAGAATGTGTGGAAGTCGAGAACATATCTCGGAAGCAAAAATTGATATGTTTGAAGGAATATGGATCCAACAATGTTTTTTTATGGTTGCGAGGCTTTTGGGGTATGGATAGAGTTGTGGCGCAGGAGGGGATGTGCTGAAATTAGATGTTTGAAACATGTGTGTGGGAGGGGGTTTGATCGAGTAAGTAACGTAAGGGTAAAAGAGATGTGTGGAAAAAAAAAAGAGCTGGGGTTTAAGAGCAAAGAGGGTGTTTTGAATGGTTGGGGACATGGAGAGAATGAGTGAGGGAAGAAATTTACCAAGAGGAATATGGTCCCCGGGGGTGGAGGAAAAGAGGAGAAGAGGGAGAAAACCCAAATTGAGGTGGAAAGATGGAGTTAAAAAGATTTTGTGTGATCGGGCCTGAACATGCAGGGGGGTGAAAGGAGGGCAAGGAAAGATGAATTGGATCAATTTATACCGGGGTTTGACGGGCTGTCAGGGATTGAATCAGGGCATGTGAAGCGTCCCCCCCCGGGGGAAACCATGGAAACAGTTGTAGGTAAGTTTTATTTGCGTGTGTGGAACGTATGTAAATACATGTGTATGGGGGGGGGTTGGGCATTCTTTGTCGTTCCCTTTCCTTTCCCCCGCAAACGCGGAGACCCGCGACAAAAAAAAAAAAAAAATATAAATGCTAATATATTATTCATGTCCCAGTCACCCACCACGACCACATGTTGAAAGACACCCCCCTCCCCCCGCACACCACATGACATAGATGGGCTAAGAAAGAACAACAAAAAGGCCACCTTCGTCCACACTCAGATCTCTAGCAGTCATGGATAAACACCGAAACCACAGCACACTTTCTCACAAACTCACCTGCAATACAAAACTTTCCATAACTATTGTTTGTAATTTTTCATTCACTTTTTACACTTACTGTAGTGTCAAATTAAGCATCCCTATGAACCTTAACATCTACCAACAGGAATAAACACAACCAAGTCCAAAAATGCAATCCATTGTATAAATCAAAATTGAGCGCATAGTAGAGAAACCTATACCAAGAAACATTTCAATATTTTGAAACTTCTCATTCTCTTTTTATGATTATGCCTATCTGTTCAATTTCTAACAGGACCTCCTTTTCGCTACACACTACAAAGAAGATTTTTCTAGTGTAGCTCACAATATGTCATACATAAACTAATGATGACTACAACTACAATAACACACTAAGGAGCAAGCTTATTTTCTAAATTGGTCATTGTATACATATTAGATGAGTATATCAATAATAGATCTTTTCTTGTTCATCGAAGTAATGACTAATCAGAGATTTAATTCTACTATTATGATTCATGAATGCTATTGTAGCTGTCTTCCCGCGTTAGCTAGTTAGCGCACGGAAACAGACGAAAGAAATGGCCCCAGCCCCACCCACATACACAAGTATATACATACACGTCCACACACGCATAAATATATAACCCCTACATCACAATGTATACATTAAATATACACACACCAGACCAATACATAGATACCAATTTACATTAATTCATACTGTCTGCCTATTCATTCCCATGCCACCTCGCCCACATGGAATAACAACCACCCCCCCCCCCTCATGTAGCGAGGTAGCCAAGGAAAAGACAACAAAGGCCACATTTGTTCACAACTCCAGTCTCTAGCTGTCAAGTAAAAATGCACCGAAACACAGCTCCCTTTCCCACAAACCAACCCAACACAACTTTCCATGGTTACGCCCAGACCTTACACATGCCCTGGTTTAATCCACTGACATCATGTCAACCCTGGTATACCCACATCGTTCCAATTCACTCTATTCCTTGCACGCCACTCATCCTCCTGCATGTTCAGGCCCTGATCACTCAAAATCTTTTTCACTCCATCATTCCACCTCCAACCTCCAATTTATGGTCCCTCCTACCACTTCTCCTCGTATCCCACCACCTCTGGACACATATCTCCTCTTGGTCGATCTAATCCCTCACTCATTCCTCTCCATTTATCAAACCATTTCAAAACACCCTCTTCGGCTCTCTCAACCCACACTCTTTATTACCCCCACAACTCTGTTACCCTATTATTACTTACTCGATCAACCATCTCACACCACATATTGTCCTCAAAGAATCTCCTTTCCAGCACATCCCCCTCCTTGACAACTCTACCCCATAGCCCACGCTTCGCAACCATATAACATTTTGGAACCACTAAACCTTCAAACATACCCATTTTTTGCTTTCCGAGATAAATGTTTTCGACTTCCACACATCATTCAACGCTCCCAGAAATTTTTCGCCCCCTCCCCCACCTATGATGACTCAGCTTCCATGGTTCCATCCGCGCCAAAATCCACTCCCAGAAATCTAAAACACTTCCCTCCTACAGTTTTTTCCTTCCATTCAAACCTTACCTCCCAATTAACTTGACCCCAACCATAACTTACCTAATAAACCATGCCTTATTCACATTTACGCATAACTTTTTCTTTTTTCACACAACTATACCAAACTCAGTCCCAGCTTTCAGCAGTTTCTCACATGAATCAACCAGTCCAGGGGGCTGTATCATCACAAACAACAACGACTCACTTCCCCAACGTCTCTCATCCACAACAGACTGCATACTTGCCCCTCATTCCCAAAACACTTGCATTCACCTCCCTAACAACCCCCATCCCATAAACCAAATAACAACCACGGAGACATCACACCCCCCTGTTGCACACTACAATCACTGAGAACCAATCACTTTCCCCGCTCTTCCTACCCGTACACATGCCTTACATCCTCAATAAAACCCTTTTCACTGCATCTAAAATTGCTCCCCACACACATATTCTTAAATACCTTCTACAGAGAAGAACCTCTATCAACTCTATCAAAGCCTTCTCCAGATCCTTAAATGCAACATACAATCCAATTTGCTTTTCTAAGAATTCTGACTACATTTTTCAAAAGGATACACCTGATCCTCACATCCTCTACCACTTTTGAAACCACACTGCTCTTTCCCCAATCTGATCTCCGTACATGCCTTCACCTTCTCAATAAATACCCTCCCCTATAATTTACCGGAAATACTCAACAACTTTACCTCTGTACGTTGAGCACTCATTCTTATCCCCTTTGCCATTGTACAATGGCACTATGCAAGCATACCACCAATCCTCAGGCACCTCACCTTGATCAAATACAACCAATATATCTCAACATATACATATATACAATACACACAGACATATACATAAATCCTCAAATACATAATTCATACTGTCTGCCTTTATTCATTCCGGCCACCCAGCCAAACATGAAATGACCAAACGCCTCCCCCCACATGTGTGCTGAGGTAGCGCTAGGAAAAGACAAAAGACCCCAATTCCTTACACACACATCCTCTAGCTATCATGTATAATGGCACCAAAACCACAGCTCCTTTTTCACATCCAGGCCCCCAAGAACTTTCCACGGTTACCCCAGATGCTTCACCTGCCCTGTTCAAACCATCGACAGCACGTCGACCCCATTATACCGCATCATTCCAATTACACTCTATTCCTTGCCCGGCCTTTCCCCCTGTATGTTCAGGCCCCGATCACTTCAAAATCTTTTTCACTCCTATCTTACCACCATCCAATTGGTTCTCCCACATTCTCCTCTTCACTCTACCTTGACACATAATCCTCATGGTCAATCTTTCCTCACTCATTCTCTCCGTGTGAACCCAAACCATTTCAAAACACCCTCTGTGTTCCTCTCAACCATACTCTTTTAATACCACAAATCCTCTTGCCTTTTCATTACTTACTAAAACATATAAAAAACATACAATAACTTTTAAATTCCAATGAAAAAATAAAATAATCTAACGAACAGGAAGGAAACTCTTTTAAGAGCCAAATACATAAGTTTTTTAATGAAAACATGGCACTGATCTGCGGACTCAAATACAAACAAAAGCAATACCCACTAACAACACATAAAAACGGAAAACTAAAAAGATTTCCCTCCTAAAAAGATAAATCCTAAAAAAGCAACACTTAAAAACCAAATTCTCCTATAACCTGCCATAAAAATTAAGCAAATCCCACCTCCCCCTATTGTTCAGTATTGAATCCAGAAACCAATACAGATTCCCCCTTAGGAAAATCAAAAGAGTATTTCGAATAGTTATCAGCTAAACATATAGACCAACCATACTCCCCTTAAAGGCAAAATAAGTCACAAAAATCAAACCTTCTCATATAATCTTAAAAAAGCCCTGAATCAAATATCTCCATCAAAAAGAAATATCTTAATAGAAAGGTTTGGTTCCTTAGAAAAGAACTAATAGCATCAGAAAAGGTTGCAAAAAATTCCAGCAATCCCAACATTATGAGACCTTTACCAATATCACTATATCCTAAAACTTTTTCTCTAACAAAGTTACAAATGCTACAGCATTAGTAACACAAATAATAACTAAAAAATATTTTAAAGCAGAATAATAAAAATAATCAACCTGTACCCACAAAGAACAACTTAGCATATTACTATTGACATGAGATACTATATAATTAGATCCTAATCTAATGGCATAAATCAGCCAAAGTAATATTCCATACAGAAAAAACAAGTCTAATACCTTAAATCCCTTTCATACATAAAGTAATTCTTTTTTTATGGGGATAGAAACCTACCCGGAAGTGAATCTCGGGTGGGAGAAGGGGGCAAAAGTTTTCTGGCAGCATTGAAGAATGTGTGAAGATCCAAAACATTATCCCGAAAGCAAAAATGGGTAAGTTTGTTGAAGAATAGTGGATCCAACAACGTAATCTGTTGCAGAGGTGTGGGCAAAAGATAGAGCTGTGCGGAGGATGGTGATAGTGCTGGAAATAGATGTTTGAGGACAATAATCGGTGGGCGGAGGTTTTGATCGCGTAAGTAATAATAGGGTAAGAGAGAGGGTGGTAATAAAAAGCAGTGTGTTGATAAAGCAGAAGAGATGTATAAATGGTTTGGACACATGGATAGAATGAGTGAGGAAGATTGAACCAAGAGGAAATCATTTTCCAGAGGTGGAGGGAACAAGAAGTGGAGACCAAATTGGAAGTGGAAAGAATGGAGTTGAAAAAGATTTTGATGTGATCGGTCCTGGCACCTGCATGAGGGTGAAAGGTGTGCAAGGAAAAGAGTGCATTGGAACGAATGTGGTATACTTAGGTCGAGTGCTGTCACTGAATTTGAACCCAGGGATGAGAAGCATCTGGGACAAAACCATGGAAAGTTCTGTGGGCATGGATTGGAAAGGGAGCTAAGTTTTCGGTGGCATTAAACACAACATCTAGAGACGGAGTGTGAATAAATGCGGCCTTTGTTGTCCTTTCCTAGCGCTTACCAACACACATATGACGGGGGGATGGGGTTTATTTATTTCATGATTTGGCGGGGTGGCAATGGGAATGAATAAAGGCAGATAGTAAGAATTAAATATATGTGCATAAATGTATCTGTCTGTGTGTTTATATATAAGTATACATGTATACGTTTGACATGTATAGTTAAGTCGTATTTGTGTGAGAGGACGCGTATTAAATACATGTGTATTAAGGGTGGGTTGGCCATTCTATCATCTAGTTCTTGTGCTAACTCGCTAACGCGGAAGACAGCGACAAATAAAATAAAATAAACAAATGAAAGAAATCGACCTGTTCACACCGGTTGGAATTCAAATCATGTAAAGATTTAAAGGTCGAACAGACTCCTTTAGCATCCACTACCCCATTAAGGTTCTTTACTTCAACACGCGGTCGCAAACATTTTTTCAATATGACACTCAAAAAAGATTAGCTGTATCCCTAAAGTAAGTATACTTTTGGATATTCTCCAATAGAGGATCCTATATGCTTCAATATAAAAGTAATGAATTTTTAAACAGAGCAGTTGCATATCATACACCTGTTGCCTTCAACAAATTATTTCAGTTCAATTAACACCAAACAAATAACTAATCTTTTAAAATTTACTAACCAAACAAAAGACTTATAGGGTCTTATCGTCCAAACCCATTAAGCCATTTCAATTAAACATAAGTTTAAAAGTTTACAAACAGACATTAACACTTGTTCAGTCCATTCAAACAAGACCGGTCCCCACTTAAGGGAAAAGAATTAGAATCTACCTTAGCATGTCATACCTAACATACGGCCGTTAAATGTCAACATCACTGGGCCGAAGATACACTATATGTAAATTTTCATGAAAGACAAGTTTTTTGAATAAACAGACAGAAATGTATAAATTACCGAATCCTTTATTGAATACTTAAAATCAGACATTTCGACTCAAAGGTAATTCTACTAATAAATCCATTATTCCTCATAAAAGAAAAAATTTTTTGCTAAAGTTTCACGATTATTATCACTTGAATCGGCTGTCTCCAGTTGTCAGCGCGGTAAGCGAAAGAATCAGACGAAAGAATAGCCCAACCCACCCACATACACTGTAATACATACACACCCCATACATAAACATACCTAAACATTTTTTACAGCGCTGGTGGCGAATCTAATGAGAAGCGCATAAGCTGGTACTGAGTTGGGTAAAGTGTGTGAAAGAAGAAAGCTGAGAGTAAATGTGAATAAGAGCAAGGCTATTAAGGTACAGTAGGGTTGAAGGGACAAGTCAACTGGGAGTAATTTTTGAATGGAGAAAAACTGGAGGAAGATGAAGTGTTTTAGATATCTGGGATTTGGATTGGCAGTGGATGGAACCATTGGAACCAGAAGTGAACCAAAGGATGGGGGGGGCGAAAGTTCTTTCTGGGAGCATTGAAAGAATGTGTGGAAGTCCAGAACAATATCTCGGAAAGCAAAAGATGGGTATGATTTTTAAGAATAGAGGTATTCCAAACCTAATATTATATGGTATTGTGAGTTGTAGGCTAAGATGGAGTTTTTGTGCGAGAGGGTGGATTTGCTGGAAATGAGATGATGAGGACAATATGTGTTGTGAGGTGGTTATATCAATTAAGTAATAAAAGAGTAAGAGAGATTGTGTGGTAAATAAAAAGAGGTGTAGGTTGAGAGAGCACAAGATGGTGTTTTCAATGGTTTTGGTCACATGGAGAAAATGAGTAAGGAAAGATTAACCAAGAGGATATATTGTCAGTCAGAGGTGAGGGAACGAGGAGAATGCGAGACCAAATTGGAGTGGAAAGATGAGTGATAAAGATTTTGAGTGATTGGTGCCTGAACAGGGCAGGAAGGGAGAAAGGCGAGCAAGGAATAGAGTGAATTGGAACGATGTGGTATACCGGGGTCGACTTGCAGTCAAAGTGTGGCAGGGTGGCAGCAGAATTGGATGTATAATTATATGTGCATGTGTGGGGCATTTTATGCAACATACAAGTTGTAATGATGGGTGGGTTGGGCCATTCTTTCATCTGTTTTCTCGCTACCTCGCTAACGTGGGGAGAATCGACAAAGTAAATAAAAAAATAACAATTTATAATCTTATATTGATTAATTATTTATCTTTCTTCTCAAAACAGTACAAAAACCCTTCTTTCTTCTTTCCTCTCTCTCTCTCTCTCTTCTCTCTCCTCTCACCCCTCCCCCCAACACACCAAATACAAAAAAATCTATTCCTTAATTAATCATTACTTAAACCATTTTTGTCAGGCATCATATTCAATACATTAAAATTTTGATAATGAATAAGAAAAATAAAAGTTTTATAAAACTAAGAAATTTAAATAGGAGGTGTAATGAAACAGTAAGAGTATTTCTTACAATAATGGTCGATATATTCATCTATGAATATAAAATATATAAATGAATAAAAGATTTTTACCATTTTTGTAAAGAAATTTAAACAATTAATTTTTACTCATTACACCCTCCTATCTAAATTTCTAATCTCATACAACTTTTCTTACAAAATTTTTTCATATTTTTTATCAAAATTTTAATGTATTAAAATTATGATGCCTGATAAAAGGTTTGTTTTATAATAGAACAAGTAAGGCAGGGCCCAAGCCATATACTAAAAACAGATTTATGAAATGAATCCTGATAACAAAAACTTGACCCCACAAAAATCCAGTTCTGTACTTTAAGTTTTACTGGAATAACAGTTTCAAGTATTGTTTTTACAAAATCACTATCTATAAACTCCATCATAAAAGAAAAATAACATTACTTTTTTTTTTTTTTGCTTTCTCGCTGTCCTCCCACGTTTGTCGATAGTGTAAGGAAACCAAACGAACGAAATGGCCCAACCACCCCCCATACACATTAATACACATACATGGTCCACTACATGCAAATATAC
>NC_092288.1:27365830-27375252 GCF_036320965.1 Panulirus ornatus | reverse complement strand
TCTTTGGAGATTACCTCAGTAACTTCTCCATTAATGTCCCCCTTTTCAAATTTTTGACGATCACAGCAGAAAATATCCAACTGGGATGGCTATTTTTTGGGGCGAGGGGTCGGGTTATGCAAGAATTTTAGAAAAATGGTTTCCATCAGTTTCTACCCAAATTTCTACTTAAAATTTTTTTGGGGGATATTAGAACTTGGGAAATTATGGTAGATAATAAAATGTAGTTATTTTGGGAAAGTTTCCCAACATGAGATTATAGTCATAATAACAATATATTTCAAAGGTCAATATATAGCCCGGGGAATATTAATTTTTTTCATGATAATGTATCATTTTATGCAAAATATGCTGATTAAAAAAAAATTTTGAAATTATAAAACCTAAAAAAAAATATCACATTGCTATATAGCCCAAGGTGACGTTATATACACGATAGTATTGTACAAAATAAATGAAAGCCAAAAATACAAATGTTATAATGAAAATACCCCCTATTTTTATATTCCCCATACACATAGCTACCTACAGTAAAGCTATCTTCAAAAAAGCGTAAAATTTAAAAATAACAAGAAATATAGCCCCCATGAAATACACCCATTTTGACAAAATGTCATTTTAAAAATTCAATCGCGCACATTAAAACGTTTTTGAGATTTTTTTACAGACTTTATAGATATCTGGAAAAAAACCCCTGTCAATTTTTTGCTATGAAAATTTAGCCATTTGATAATACAGTCACGTCACAATGATTCATTGACAAAAAAACCATGATCATATAATTTATTGACAATACATCAAAGCAAAAAAAATGAAAAAATTCAATTAATTCACAAAGAATAAACCACCTGACAATATAGAAAGTAAATAAAATTTGTCGTTTTTGGATCATAGGAAAAAATAGATCCCGGACAATAAGCGTGAGGAAAATAGTGACCCGACAATTTTCACTATAAAAACAGTCTAAATTTAAAACTGTCATAATTGTAGTCAACAGACAAAAAATTTTCACAATGAAAAAAAAAACGGTATTTTAAAAATAGTTACCATAAACTTTCACCAATCATGATTATATAATTTTGAGGGTTGACATAAACAAAAATCACAGTGTAAAAAACCCTGACAATATAATGAATGATGAGGATATCCATCACTTTCCTTCAAATACCAAAAAAGCCCTGAAAAAAATTTTATCATGACATATAATGACAACAATATTTTAGCAATGCAAAATATATCCCCCAACGACAAAATTTAACCAACAAAATAGCCTCAAATTTATATAGCGACCAAGTAAAGTAGCAGGGGGGCATTATATTGAAAATAAAAATACAGCCCCCATCCCAAAGCTTCACCAGAAAATGTCTACCATGAAAATATGAACCCTTGACTATATACCTACCATAATAAAATATTTGAATGAAAAATACCACAACAAAGTTAGCTGCTAAAACACGAATCCCCTTTCCCAAATATCGCCAAAATGTTTTTATTCCACATGACAATATCCGCCAAAAAGAAAAATATATACCCATACTTGACAAATACATTCTGACAATTTTGCAACATGAAAAGACAGTCCCCTCCTTGTTATATAACAAAAATGACAAATAGCCATCATGGCAATATAGTGACCTAACAATACAGCCACCATGGCAATATAGTGACCTAACAATACAGCCCCATGGCAATATAGTTACCATAACAATGTAAGGTTAATGACAATATAGCACATGACTATATAGTCACGATGACAATACAACCATCGTGACAATACAGATAACATGACAGTACCGTCTCTAAGACAATATTGCCATCAATTTCAACAATTAAATGAGAATAGATATTATGGCAACACAGTCACCATGACAATATACTCAGAAATGCAATATAATCGCCATAATAAAATCATCCTATCATGAAAATATAGCCACCTTACCATTTTTATACTTTTGGGTAATATGATTATTCATCTTTGTAGTTTAACAAAGTAATCTAAGTTTTCAGTTATTCTTGCATATATTCTTTATTATGTTTTCATACATTGGTATTATTGTTTTTGGTGATGATTACTTTCATATACAAAGTCTTGTATTCATATGTTATACTGTTATGCCAGCCTTTTTATCGCCTTTATTTCAGTACAATATTTTCAAATAATATTCAGGTTAGGTATTTTGGATTAGGAGAATAGTGTTCATTGTATTTTGATTTTTTCGAGGGGATTATTACTTAAACACTTTAAGTCAGATTGTATTACATGTCCGAAGATATTCCACGCGGTAATCGTAAAGGTTCAATGAAACTTAGGATTTTACCAAATCCCTTATTATAAACGGAACCACCCTTCTAAAATGGTGACTTTCACACAAAGTTGTTTTGACAGATTGGTGACACAGATGACCCACAGAAACCTTCTCACACTTTACCACACCCACACCCCCCTCCCGCCACCTCACAAAAACTCGGACAATCAATTCCTTCAAAAAAAAAAACTGTTTTTACACTAAAAAAGCTGGGGAACCACACGAGTTATTTGATGGGTAAACTGTCAAATTTTGATCGGTGGATTAGAAATGCAGAGGACATGTTGAACATAATGGTGATTCAGGAGACAGCGCGTTTATACGGCTGATAAAAACCCTCATTGATTTCAACCAGCCTAACAATTAAGCTAGGGTTGTCTATGACTCAGATGACATTGGAAACTGTACATCTTGGGAGGAATTTAAAACGTTGTTTACATCAGGTTGTGAGGAAACATTTCAGATAGTTTACTACACGTCCTTTTACGTGCTCTTAAAACAACATACTTGGATGATACGTCAGTCCCTGATCACTGGAGTACCTTACATGAAGAATGAGATTAGTTAGGCAGGCTTATGAATCCTTACCCTGGATATCAGCCATGATGAATCCCGAAACTCATGTGCAAACACTCATGCGTTTATTACACATAACTTCATTCTCAAGGACCTGACCTCCAGACGTAAGACGACGGTTACTTAATGAGAACATCGACCCATCATTGGGGGGTCGGTAACAAAAGTGTTGAATTACACTCAAAAAAGTGTGGATAATTTCACCACCAAGACACTGGGGAGGGTGTTGGTTCCCCAAAGTGAGGGGGAAACATTCTAGTGGTCAACACAATCATTCTTCTCATGGTCAAAATACAGCGTTCAGTGATGACAAAAACTCACAATAAAGTGACGTGCTTCCGGTGTGGCCAAAACCCGGACATAAAGCGAATGTGTGTCCTTACACATGGGACTCATTTTCACGTGAGCCTCGACCAGAACAACAAACGCAGTCAAAGACCATGTCATCACAGCCTCGGTCGTCACAATTCTGCCGACCCAGTCATGATTTCCTCCAGTCAGGACATCAGGCTGACCTTCACCCGCTCGCGCCCAAAAACCCCCAAGCAGGTGTTCATATCATGCAACGCTTATACATTCGCGGAATGGCGAGCATTTTGCTAGACAGACGTCACCTAACACAGGTTCATCATGTCATTATCAACAATGACAATCTCTCGCTCATGACAAGACTCCATCACATAAGGAACTCTTAAGACGTTTTCGTTCTTCGCCATTTTTCTCACATTTCCCAAGTTTCGATTTAGTGGGTTCTTTCCAGGATAAGACAATCACAATCTTTCTAGACAGCGGGCGGAAGCAGATGTCATTCATTATGATTTTATTCAACCATTAATGAGGCGCACTCAACTTGTTCAATGCTGGACTTTTACTCATCCCTTCAAAGTATTCAAATGAAAATCTCGACGTAAGGGCACTATTGAAATGAACATTCGCATAGGCGACTCGGTCATTACCGTAACCCCTTACAACAATTATTGTTCGTGGTGTAACGTTTCCTGCTAACTTGTTACTAGGACGCCACTCTATGTGTGGCACAACATAAGATCTCTCCTATTCATCATGTGGTTTGTTTTGATAATACGTTCCTGCCATTGTAAGAGAAGAGTTCTCACTCAGTCAGAGTCATTAATACATCTGCTCCCACGTCCTGCTTCACGGTAGACAATACGCATCCTTTTTATTTTTTCTACTCATCATTGCCCTGGTAAACTGAGAACCAACATGACTCTGCATAGTAACACATTAACGAAGGTTCCTCTCTCACTTTCTCGATCATGGATGAATGATCATGGACTTAGACAATAGTCAGGTGATCTCGCACTAAGAGTAGTTGCTGACCTTCCTCACTAACTGTCACACGACTATCCATGATGGACGCCTCTTATTCATGAGACCGCAGTATGGAGAGGTCACCATATACATTGCCAATACGGGACCTCACTCCTGTCCGTCTCCGTAGAGGGGCCAAGCTGGTGGAATTCTCCGTTTTGAAGTCGGGAATTCAAGACGAGGAGTTGCATGAGTTTCCCATCCGTCTAGGTTCACATTCCATTAACCCACCACCCCTACTCCTCCTACCCCAGACTCAGCAGTGCACGCTTGAGTCAGCTCCCCACCATCCCCCCTGACATGATATCCAAGGAAAGGATTTAACAAACATGTTGCCCAGTTAACAGACTTACTTAACCAGTCTAGGTCTACTATTGCCTTTCAGGAGAACCACTCGGTAGAACTCATTTGGATTTTTCACATTATTAACTTAGGAGAAAACACACAATCCATTGAGTCCCAGCCTATCGATTGCCACACACACGCGCACAGAGACATAGCAAACAAACTTGTTCAGGACATGTTGAAAGATAAGGTTTTTGGGGAATCACGATCACCATGGAATTTACCACTTCTGATCGTTCCGAAAAAGGACGGAACTTTTAGACCAGTCATAGATATTAGGACACACAACAAACAACAACAACAACAACAAAAACAAAACAACAACAACAAGGTCACGTTGACAAATGGTTTCCCATTACCAGTGGTATCAGAGCTTCTTCATAGCCTCCGGTAACAATAGGTATTTCAACTTTGGATTTATTGAGTGGATTTTGGCAGATTCCCTTGTCAGAGGAAAGCCTCCCCTGACTGTGTTCAGTACCAGATGGTCATTGGCAGTTCATATGCATCATGCCCTTCGGTCTTCTTTCCCTCCCCGGTGATCACCTTCTCAAGGTTAATGACTAACAATTTGTCGTCCCCATGTTTGGGGGCCAAGATGTATTGGTTTATCTTAAATGATATAATTGTATGTCTCCAGATATTGCTTTTCTTTTCAAAATTTTTTGAGAGAGTATTTTACAAATTTAAAGGGATGAGAACTAAAAGTCAAGTTACCCAAAAATGTTCCTTTCTACAAACAAGAATTAATTACTTGGGTCACACGTGATGAAAACTGTTTTTCAACCTTAATGCAGATAAAGTAAACACAA
The DNA here is from genome assembly GCF_036320965.1 of Panulirus ornatus. Taxonomy (NCBI): domain Eukaryota; kingdom Metazoa; phylum Arthropoda; class Malacostraca; order Decapoda; family Palinuridae; genus Panulirus; species Panulirus ornatus. The sequence goes on along the minus strand of NC_092288.1, from coordinate 27,369,881 downwards.
TTGTAGAATGGCCAGTCCTTCCACAAACAGACAAGGTCAAATCATTCCTTGGTTTTAGCAGAATGTTATTGAAGATTTATCGCTAATTTCGCGAAGATCGCAAACCCCCCTCACTTAAATTTCTGAAACAGGGAGTTACATTCCCGTGGTCTACAGTGCATGACAATGCATTTGATTTTTCTCAAGCATAACATGATCGAGGCGCCTATCCTTCGATTTTCCAACTCTGAGAAACTCTTCGTTTTACACCAGATGCTGTAAACAGGGGCTTGGAGCTGTACTTATGCAGGAGTCAAGTAGGGGTAGGGCTTTTTTCCCCTGGGCCTATGCGAGCCGTTCATGTTTAAAAACGGAATCGAAATACTCAGAAGCTTAGTTAGAAAGCCTTCCAGTTATTTGGGCACACAAACATTTTTAAGGAATACATATATGGTTAACTATTTCAGTTATATTTCAGATCACAGAGCACTGTGAGGTATTTTTTCAACGACAGATCCACAGGAAAGTTTCAGAGGTGGTTTTTAAAACCCCCAAAATTTGACCCCAAATTTTTGTTTTGTTTTTGGCTCATCCAAAGTATTTCGCGCGCTTTCCGCGAAGTGGGTGAGTTGTAAAAAAGGTAGATTTTTATGTAGGGTTTTAGACAGAATCAATGGGAGACCCCCTCTGGGTCCTATCATAAACCTATAGGTAAAAAGACTTCCTTGGTTGTGTTGTCCCCGTAGAGAATTGATTTAGCACGGGTTGGGGGAGTCTTTTTGGGAGGGACCGAAAATTTGGATGCTCGCCCGGTTTTAAAAAAACAATTTTTCCCAAAAGCATTTTACGGGATTTTTCTTTAGTTGGTTTTAAACCCAGCTAGGACTGGTGTGAACGAATGGGGGGCCCTTTGTTGTCTTTTCCTTTGCAGTACCGCGCACTGGGGGGGAGGGGGGTTTTTTTTCCCTGGGGGCGAGGTTGACTATGAGAAAGAATAAAGGCAGGGCAGTATCAATTTTGTTCATGTGTATTTTTTGTATATGTGTCTGGTGTTTTTGTATGTGTACATTGAGATGCTCCGTATTTATATTTGCGGTGTGGAGTGTATGTATAACATGTGTATGTGCGTAGGGGGGCCATTCTTTCGTGTTTTTCCTTTGCGCTACCTCGCTAACGCGAGAGACGCGAAAAAGCAAAATGATAATAATAATAAAATAAAAATAATATATTAAATATATTTTAAATATATATAAATTTTATTTTTATTTTTTTTTTTTTTTTTTTTTTGTTTTGTCGCTGTCTCCGCGTTTGCGAGGTAGCGGGAAACAGAGAAAGAAATCCCCAACCCCACCCCATACACATGTATATCAAAAGCCCCACACACGGCAAATATACATCCCTACACAGCTTTCCAGGGTTACCCCAGACGCTTCACACCCCTGATTCAACCCGGGACAGCACATAAACCCCCGTTTAACCAATCGCTAAAAATTTCTATTCCTTGCCCCCTTTCACCCTTTTTGCATGTCGGCCCCGATACAAAAAAATCTTTTTATTCCTTTTTTTCCACCCCCAATTTGGTCTCCCTCTTCTCCCTCGTTCCCTCCACCTCCGACACATATATCCTTTTTTTGGCAATTTTTCCTCACTCATTCTCCCCATGTCCCCAAACCTTTTAAAAAAAAACACCCCTTCTGCCTCCCCTACCCCTGGGGATGGGGGAGAAAAATATTTCCCCCACGTATTCCCTGCGTGTGGGAAAAAGGCGACTAAAAGGGGGGAGGGGGGGCGGAAATCCTCCCTTCATTTTTTTTTTTTGTTTTTCCCAAAAAGAAGGAACAGAGAAGGGGGGCCAGGTGAGGATATTCCCTAAAAGGCCCATTCTGTTCTTAACCTACCTCCTAACGGGGGAAAGGGCGAATAGTTTAAAAGAAAAAATTTATATATTATATATATATTAAAATTTTAATATAATATATATATTATATAATAATAATATATATAAAATATTATATGGTGCAATTTCCTTGTACAAAGGAAAAGGGGGGAAAAGGTGAGTGCTAAAATTACAGAGGTAAAAATTTTGTTGAGATTCCGGGTAATTATAGGGGGGGTAAATTAAAGGGGGGTGAAGGCTGAAAGACATCGATTGGGGGAAGAGCAGTGTGGTTTCAGATGTGGTAGAGGATGGTGGATCGGTGTTGTTTTGAAAAGGTTGGGGAAAAATACTTAGAAAGCAAAATGGATTTTATGTAACATTTTGGGGATTGGAGGGGTTTTATAGAGTTGATAGAATGCTCTGGGGAAAGGGTATTAAGCATATATGGTGTGGGGAAATTGTTAAAAGCAGTAAAAATTTTTTCGAGGTGTAAGGCGTGTACGTGTAGGAAAGGGGAAAAGTGTTTGGTTTCTCTTAATGTGGGTTTGCGGCGGGGGTGTGTGATGTCTCCATGGTTGTTTAATTTGTTTAGGATGGGGTTGTTAGGGAGGTAAATAAGATTTTTTAAAAAGAGGGGAAGTATGAAGTCTTTTGGGGAGAGGGGATTGGGAAGTGAGTCTTTGTTTCGCTGATGATAAGCGCTGGTGGTGTTCATGAAAGAAACTGCAAAACTGGGACTGGTTTGGTAAAGTGTGTGGAAGAAGAAAGTTAAGAGTAAATGTAAAGAGCAAGGTTTTTGGGGGTCAGTAGGGTTGGGGGTAAAGTCAATTGGGGTGGTTTGAATGGAAAAAAAGGGGAGGAAGTAAAGTGTTTTAGATATCTGGGGGTGATCGGCAGCGGATGGAACCGAAGCGGAAGTGGATCATAGGGTTGGGGGGGGGGCGAAAATTCTGGGGGCCCTTTAAAAATGTGTGGAAGTCAGAACATTATCTCGGAAAACAAAAATGGGGAGTTTAAGGAAAAAGTGGTTCCAACAAAGTTTAGGGTTTCGAGGCGGGGCTATGGTTTTAGTTGTTTTCGCGGAGGATGGATTGCTGGAAATGAATGTTTTAGGGCAAGGGGTGGCGTTGGGGGGTTTGATCGGGGTAACGTAAGGGAAGAGGTGGTAAATAAAAAAAGCGTGGGTTTAGAGAGCAAAGAGGGTGTTTTGAAGTGGTTTGGGCACATGGGGAAGAATGGTGAGGAAAAATTGACCAAGGGGGTATATGTGTCGGAGGGAGGGCAGGAGAAGAGGGGGACAATTGGGGGGGGAAAGATGGAGTGAAAAAGATTTTGGTGATCGGGCCTGAAAATGCAGGAGGGTGAAAGGGGGCAAGGAATGAGTTATTGGAGCGATGTGGATACCGGGGGTTTACTTGCGTCAGTGGATTGAAACAAGGGAGTGAAGCGTTGGGGTAAACCGGGGAACTGTGTAGGATGTATATTTGCGGTGTGGAGTATGATAACGGTATGGGGGGGGGGGTTGGGCCTTTCTTTGTCGTTTCCCCTTTCGCTACCCGCAAACGCGGGAGACAGCGACAAGTATAAAAAAAAAATAAATATATAGTTTGTGGTGTGTGTTATGGTGTGTGTTGTTGTGTGTGCAGATTAAAAATGGCGGGGTGGATTATACGTACAAAAAGGGGCTTATTAAATAAAATAAATGTGAATGTGGGGAAAACTTTTGTATTTTTCCATTGGTTTGTAAAATTGAATTCACTAAGGGGGAATAAAATTTTTTAAAATAAAAATGAAATTTTTTCTTATCAAATCAAAAAAAAAAAAAAAAAATCATAAAAACCTAATAGTTTGTGTTGGTTTTCCCGGCCCATTTTTACCAAATAAGTTGGGGACGGCTCAACCCCCTTTAATGACTTGAGTACATAAATATATTTCGTCGATGTTAAAAAGCTTTTCCCCTTTTTTTTATCCTTTAAAATGAAGGTTAAGGAAAAAGAGATAGAGTTAAAATTTTAAAATTGGGGTGCTAGGGATCCTGTCATAAAATCACAATAGGGTTAATATAGGTTAGGTTAGGGTTTAGTTCCTTTATCAGGTCCCCTTTCCCAAAGGGGTTTTTTAGTTGGGTTGGCAACTTTAAACCAACTTTTTATATTATTTACTCAAAAGCTCAAGTTCTAAAAACCCAAAAGT
>NC_092288.1:27330830-27365730 GCF_036320965.1 Panulirus ornatus | reverse complement strand
ATGTCAAATAATTTGTGAGATTGATGGCCAATATTGTCTTAGAGACGGTACTGTCATGTACTGTATTGACAACGTGGTTGTATTGTCAACGGGACTACATAGTATGTAGGCTACATTGCCGTTTAAATCACATTTGCTTATGGTAACTAAATTACCATAGTGATGTATTGTTTAAATCACTATATCGCCATGATGGCTATTTTGTCATTTTTGTATATAAACAAGGAGGTGACATTCTTTCATGTTGGGCAATATTGTCAGAATACGCTAATATTGTCGAAAGTGGTATATATATATTCTTTTTTTGGCGGAATTATCATATGGCAATAATAACATATTGGCGTTATTTGGTATAGCGTCATAGTGTTTTAAAGCTAGCGAAACTCTTGTTTTGGATTTTTTTTCAATTGTATATTTTATCATGGTAGCTACATATGTCAAGGTTACCATATTTTTTCCATGGTACTACATTGTCATGGTGAAGACATTGGCATGGTGGTTGTATTCTCACTTTCAATATGATGCCGTCCTTGGCTACATTAACATGGTCGCTATATCAACTTATGCTATATTTTTTTATTGTAATTTTGTCTTTCAGGATAATTTTGTAATTAGTGACAATACTGTTTGTGATTATATGATCATGATAAAGATTTTCATGAAAACTTATGAGGTATTGTAAGTGTAAGTGAATTGGATATAATCTCATCATTTCACTTAAATTTGTCATGTTTTTTAACACTATGATCTGGTTTATGTCCAACCTGCTGATTATATATCTTTATTGGGTGTATGATTATGGTAACTATATTGTAATGTCGTTTTAATTCATGGTGATAATTTTGTCATGTTGACTACAATTCCGTGATAGCTATAATGTTAGAGGATATCATGATCATAAATCCTGTCTGATCACTGTTTTGTCTACGGAGACTATATTTTCACCTGGAGTCTATATTTTTGCTATGATCCGAAAAAACGACTATCTATTAACAGTATCTATATTTGTCAGGTGGTTATATTGCCATTGTTAAATAAGTAGAAATGTTTTGCTATATTTTTTGCTTTGATTATATTATCATATCAGTTATAATGTCCATGGTAGCCTTTAATTAGTCAAAGTGAATAGATTGTCGCGTGACTACAATTTCATAATGGCTAAATGTCATAGAAAAATATCTTGTACATTGGGCTATATTTTCATATATTATAAAAGTCATGTACGAATTACTGGTCAAGGTGACTCTATATCCTGGTGATTGAGTTATATCGTGATATTATCGTCAAGATGGTTGTATTGTCATGGTGGTATATTGAAGTTTGCTGTATTTTGATTTAACCCTTTTTGTGAAGATAGCTTACTCTCAGGGTAGCTATAGTGGTCATGGAGGATATATTTCCATAAGGAATGATTGTCATTAGAACATAACTGTCATTTTTCACTCCTTATTTTGGGTTAAATTCCATCAATATATATATATATATATATATACATATATAATATATATATAATATATATAAAAAATATATATAATATATATAATATGGAATCTGGGAGAAGGCATATGATAGAGTTTTATAGAGATGCTCTGTGGAAGGTATTAAAAAATAGGTGTGGGAGGCAAGTTGTTAGAAGCATGAAAATTTATTAATCGAGGATTAAGGCATGAGTACGTGTAGTAAGAGAGGACAAGTGATTGGTTCTCAGTGATATAGTAGGTTTGGCGGCAGGGGTGTGTGATGCTCCATGGTTGTTTTAAATTTGTTTTATTAGGATGGGTTGTTTAGGCGGTAAATGCAAGAGTCTTGGAAAGAGGGGCAAGTATAAGCTCTTTTGGGGGATGAGAGAGCCTTGGGAAGATGAGTCCAGTTGTATGTTCGCTGATGATAAAGCGCAGGGCTGATTCATGTGAGAAACTGCAGAAGCTGGTGAACCGGAGTTGGTAAGTGTGTGGAAGAAGAAAGTTTCGAGTAAATGTGAATAAGAGAAAGGTTTATTATGTACATAGGTTAGGTCAAGTCAAATGGGATGTGAGTTTTGAATTGGCAAAAACTAAGTGAATGAAGTGTTTTAGATATCATGGGAAGTGGATCTGCAGCGATGGAACATGGAAGCGGAAGTGGAGCATAGGGTGGGGGAGGGGGCGAAAATTTGGAGCCTTGGAAAAATGTGTGAAGACAGAAGTCGAGACATTTCTCGGAAAAACAAAAATGGGTAATGTTTGAAGGAATAGTGGAGTTCAACAATGTTGTATGGTTGCGAGGCGTGGGCTATGATAATGAGTTTGTGGCGCAGGAGGATGTGTGCTGAAATGAATGTTTGAGACAAAGTGTGGTGTGAAGGTGTTTGATCGAGTAAGTAACTAATGGGGGGTAAGAGAGATGTGGTGGAAATAAAAAGAGCGTGTTTGAGAGAGCGAAGAGGGCGTTTGAAAATGGTTTTGTGCCCATGGAGAGAATGAGTGAGGAAAATTGACCAGAGGATACTAGTGTCGGAGGTGGAGGGAACGAGGAGAAGAGGGCAGACCAAATTGGAGGTGGAAAGATGGAGAGAAACATGCAGGAGTGTGAAAAGGAGGGCAAGGAATAAGTGAATTGGAGCATGTTGTAAACAGGGGTTGAACGGCAGTCAGTGATTGAATCAAGGCCATGTGAAGCGTCTGGGTTCTAACCAGGAAACAGTGAGTAGGTATATTTGCGTGTGTGTGACGTGTGTAAATTAGATGTGTATGGGGGGGTTTGCCATTTCATACGTCTGTTTCCCCTTGCGCTAACCACGCAATAACGCGGAGAAGCGACAAAGTATAAAAATATATATATATAAATTATATATATATATAAATATATATATATAATAAAAAATATTAATATATATATATATATATATATATAAATATATATATATATCATCCACCATGGCTATATATGGATACGTGATCCTTTACTGTTGCTATATTTTCATTTTTTAAACATTCTTTTTTGTCGTAAGTGATACAATTAAGCATGATAATCATACATTCCGGTAACTATATATTGCATTTGACTATATTGTTTATTATGACAATGATATCATTCGGATATCTTTGCACAAAGTTAACTTTATTTGCATGGTTCTATTTCATCATAATGGTTATAATGTCATGGTGACTACATTTTTACGATACCTTTTATAATGGTGTTGGGTTTGCCCTTGAGTATGTATCAATAAAAAAATGATATTCTCATTTGATTAAATCATTAGGGAAACTACATTGTCGTGAATCTATATTGTAATGGTTCTCACATTCAGGAATATGATTTTATATGTATATATTAGTTGGCTAATATTCAAATGGAAGCCAAAGGACAGCGTGGCTATATTTTCATAATATAATCATTTTGTTATGTCCATTATATTCCACTTGTGTGTATATTATCATGGTGACTGTTTGCCATAATATCTATACTGTTCATTTTGATTTGTTGAATTTTGGTGGCTATATTGTCATAATGTTAATGTCATGGTTCCTGTATTGTCATCACGGTCTATATAGTCATGGATTATATTTACATTAAGATTATATTGATAACGGTTAACGTGTATTGCATGGTGGCTATTTGTATTTTTTGTCATTTTTACAAGGGTTGAATGATTCATATGCCTATATAATCAGGTACCTATATTGTTATCATAAAACAACAGTCATAAACACAATATAGCCGCCATGCCAAGTATTTTAACCTTTATGGTATGGTACATGAAAATATCGCTTAATAACAGAATATCACGATTAAATGATGACAATATAACACCTATAAAAAAAATCACCGTCCCCAATATAGCCAAGTGACGATATATATAAGAATAGCAATGTAACCCAAATTAAAAGATAACCAAAAAGACTTTTTTTTCACAATGACATTGCGTCCACTATGAAAAATTGGTTACCAATGAAAAGTATAGACTACAATGACATTAAAGCCACATTCACTAAATAAAAACGTTGAATACGCATCAAACGACAATAAAATATAGCCACCGAGATTGTACAGCACCAAAACAATAATGTTATAACATAAATCAATCATTTGATATTAGAGTAAACTTGAAAAATTTTTTACAATTACCATAAAAGTATCATGAAGAATATAGTATCTATATCAACATATTTCAACCCATGACAATTCAGCCATTAAGGTAGTAAATCACAACTACCTTACATTCAATTTAACAACAAACCACCACGGCCATAAAACTGCATATAACAATATATCATCGCAACATAAAAGGAAACTTCAGAGTATGTTCAACCACGTCAATATAGCACCAGACAAAAAAAACAACCTGGGGAGAAAATAGTCGCTTCGGATCATAGGAAACAATACCTCTAAAGTATAAGTGCCCAGGAGACAATAGCGTCCAAAACAGAATTATCATACAATACAGCCTCCTTGGACAGTCTAACCTATAAACAAGCCAGAACTATGAAATGTACCTGCCATACCAATAGAACTACTAACAAAATGAAGTTAACATAACCAAACTGATCAAAAAGATATTGCCATTGCTCATATAGTTACTAATTAATCATATCATTAAGGATGATGATGTAATCAGCATTTTCACATCAGCATCATCACCGTTTAAAAGCATGACCGACAAAGTTACATATGATATGATATACAGACAGATACACTCAAATGCCAAATAGCCGTCCATAGAATATTAACATGATCATATAATCACAAACCAAAATGTAGGTAAAGACAAAATACATCCCAACTAATGAAATTGGACCGTAGCAATATAGCCATCATGTTGATATAGCGACCAAGATAATGTAGCCAGGATGGCGTTAGTAACGAACAAAACAAAACACCCGCCATCCCAAAATCGTCATCTTTACAATGTTAGCATGCATGAAATATAGTAACCTTGAACAATGAAGTACCATGATAATGTATACCCCAAGAAAAAATGTCCACAACAACAGTTGGGACTGCGACACACAAACACCATGCTAAACTTGCCAAAATTCTAGTATAGCCATCATGGCAATATTTACCAAAAGGAAAAAAAATCCCCAACCACAATATGATAGCTAACATAACAATATAGCTACTCTGACAATAAAGCCATGATGGCAATAGTAGTTACCATAAGAATGTAATCTGACTAGTATAGCCCTCATGACCCATAGAGACAAGATGACCAGACAACCATGATGACCCATACAGGCAACAATGACAAAACAAGTCTCTACAATATTGCCAACATTTAATAAATCAAATGACTATAAAAAATTATGGCAACACAGTCACCATTACAATAAATTCTATTAAATACAATAAAATAACCCATAACAAATGATCAAACCATGAACATATAGCCACCAGCACTATGGCGTCCATTGTAATGTTAGCCAACAGAATATACATTCACCATGACATACTGAAACTATAACAATGTAGCATATCATGACACAGTATTCCACCTTCAAATCAAAAACAAAGATGAAGTATCCGTTTTTATAATGATATATCTCCAATTTTAAATCAACACCATTAAATAAACTACAATGAAAAATGTAGTCACATGTAGTTATCTTAGCAATATAGCAACAGATAGATTCTATTCATAATGACAATTAATGGACAACTATGACAATATAACTGTACTCTTTTAATGATATAGTTATCAAGATAATGTATCACACATGAAAAATATAAATGATTAAGAAAAATGACAAAACAGCAACTAATAAAGACGAACCACCCCAATATAAGCCAAGGTGACGATAGCAAAATCCCGCACTGTAACCCAAATGAAGCAGATAAGTCAAAATGACTAATATGTTTCATGATGATAGAACTGATACAACGAAAATATATTCCCCATGACACTATAGCTACAATGACAATAAAGGAATCTTGACACAAAGAGTAACATTAAAAATACGTGAAGGACAATATAAGCCTCCAATGACAAGCAGCTATCGTGACAATAATTTCACGATATATCATCAATCGCCAGGCTATTAGAGTCACCTTGACAGTAATTTTTCAATGACTTTATAAAATTAAAGAAAATAAAGCCCTCATGCAACATATTTCCTATGACAATTTACCTTTAATGATAAAAATTGTCACGAGGGAAAAAGATATTCACCAACAAAAAAAGCTACCATGATCATATAACTGATAAAAATATAATTTCAGGATATGAAGTTTTCCAGAAAAATAAAAAAATTACGCAACAGAGTAACCATGAGAATATCCTCACAAAAATAAAAAAAAATCGTCATAACAAAATAAACCAACCTAAAAAATTTATATTACCCCCTGCCACTATGACTTTAATTGAAATTAACCAACAAAATAAAATTTAACATGACAAAACGAAAATAAAACAATACCCGCCTATCAGGCAATATATTCCCCTGAAAATTTAAAGAAAAAAAATTTTTTCGTTTTTATAATGTACCCTTCAAGGTAAAAATGAACCCCAAATTAAAATGCTCCCAAGGGAAAATCCCAGCCCAAACGTCTTTAAAAAACCATCATCTGAAATAGTCACCATGACAGTTTTTATTTAAATTCTTAGCAATATAGCCACTAAAGTTTTAGCCAAATGTCAACATTGTCACAATAAACAATAAATGTCCCCTTTGATAGTAAATTTCTCGCGATAATGAAACGCTTATGAAAAAAAAAATGCATGACTAAAAAAAATAAAAATTTTAAAAACTTAAAAGAGATCACCTTACAATTTAGCCAAGGTGACAATTTTAAAATCGCAATATAAAACAAAATTAGAAAGTTTAAACCAAAAAGGGTGGGTTATTTTTCCAAAAGGAAATACGCTAAAAAAATAAAATATATTCCCCATGACACTATAGCCCCAAGGGACAATAAAGCAATCTTCACAAAAGAGTTGCAATGAAAATAAAAGCACACGACTATATATCACCATGAAAGTACAGTCACTAGACAATAATGACACGATATAAATTCACTTACTATCGACACATCCATGAAAAAAAGGCTTCCCATGTCAACATAACTTACCATGACAATGTCAGCCAATATGATATATAGGCAAGACGGCAATATATTCACTATAACAATATAGCCCTGAATTAATAAGTTATATAACAATATATTCAACGCAAAAAAAAAACAATAAGGAAGACTTCAAATTATATTCAATATGGGCAATATAAGCACCTGGACAATATTGATGCTGTGACAAAAATAAACCTCTTCGGATCATAATCAAAACATATAGGCTCCAGGCAATAAGGTGCCCATGACAAAATAGCATCCATAGACAACAATTTTAATTAAGATATAGTCACCTTCCACCTTGACAGTATAGACGATAAAACAGTGAAAAACCAATGAAAATGTACCTGCCTAAACAATAAAAGCTACCATAAAATGCAGGCAACATACAGTATTGGTCACAATGATATATAAATCGCCATTACAATATAGTTACCATAATCATATATCATTCAGATGAAAAATCAATCTCCTAGGATACTGACATAAACCCATCACAAGTATAAACAACCATGACAATAAAGTGGACGTGATAATAATGATATCCATACACTTGCCACTCCACATACCAAAATAAGCCTCCATGAAAATATTGTTATCATGATAATATGCTTAAAACAAAATTGTAGTTAATAATGACAAATATATCCCCAACGACAAAATTAACCACAGCAATATAGCCGCAAGCAAATATAATCAACCAAGATAATTGAAGTTAGATGGCAGTCACAATGGCAATATCGTACACCATGACAATGGGGCTACCATGAAAATATAGTTAACATTGTAAAATGTAAAATGTTACATTGGTAAAAAACAAAGTAAATACCCATGGAACATATCCTCAATAACAGTTTTAATTGCTCATACACTATAACACCATTCCAACATCGCCTAAAAGGTTAGTCAAAGGCATCATGGCAATAAAACCACCAGAAAAGAAATAAGCACCACATGATTAGCTAATTTTACAATTTAGCTACCCTGATAATATATCAATATGAAAAGACAGTCCATCCTTACAGTAACACAAAAATGAAAATAGCTATCGTGGCATCTATATTGTAGTCACCTATCAATAAGTCACCATGGCAATATAGTAACCATAACCATGTAATCATAACTGGAATCTAACCAACATGACTATATAGTCAAGATACATGCAACCATCATACAATACAGCAACCATGACATTAAGACCTACGACAATATAGCCAACTCGCTTCAACAACATTAAATTATAATATAATATTACTGGAACACAGACACCATGAAAGTATTATCACAAATGCTATATAACCGCGATAACAAAATACTCCTACCATGAAAATTTTAGCCACCCTGCCACTGCAATATAGCTAACATAATGATACATTCAACTACAGTACTGAAATGATGACATATAGCATATCATGACATGTATCCACCTGATGACAGCCGCGCAACACAGCTTACCGACGTGTACGGATCTGCTGTCGTCTTTCAGAGATAGGTTTGTAGCTATTCCTCCCTGCGTTGTCGCTACCCTTGCTTTGTTTTTTAAGGTTATATCGTATAATGAATCATGATTGGTGTAAATGATTATCGCAACCAATGTGATATCGTTTGTATTTCATTGTAATGAAATTTGTCATATAACAAATTTTCCATGTGAGATAATTGTTCTGGTAGTACATTTCATGGTTGTTCCACTTTTATTGGCTATATAACTGTCAAGGTGACTGTATTTTGATAAAAATTCCTGTCTTGTTTCTTCGCTATTTTGTCAAGACTCTATATTCTCCTTTGACGCTGTTGTTGCTATGATCCAAAAATTACTATTTTGTCACAGTATCTATATTTTCAAGTGGCTGTATTGTCAGAGTGGATATAATTTATAATGCGTTTATGTTGCGTTGAGCTATATTGTCATATTCTTTATGTGATCATGATGGCTTTTATTGTATTGGTGAATATATTAGCGTCTTGACTATATTATCAGACACTGGGTAACCCTGTAACTTGAAAGGTATTCAAATGGAGGCTATTTTTCACTGAGAAAAATATTTTTTTTTTTTTTGTTTTGTCACTGTCTCCCGCGTTTGCGAGGTAGCGGCAAGGGAAACAGCAGACAAAGAAATACCTTCACAGCTTTCCTGGATTACACCAGACGCTTCACATGCCTTGATTCAATCCACTGACAGCACGTCAACCCAGTATATCACATCGCTTCCAATTCACTCTATATCCCTTGCCCCCTTTCCAACCCTCCTGCATGTTCAGAGCCCGATCACACATTCAAAATCCTTTTCACTCCATCTTTCCACCTCCAATATGGTCTCCCTCTTCCTCCTCGTTCCGTTCCCTCCACCTCACAATAATAAGAAACTCTCCGACACAGTATTTCTCTTGGTCATCCTTTCCTCACTCATTCTCTCCATGTTGCCCCGAACCCTTTCAAAACACCCTCTTCTGCTCCTCAGCCAAACCACGTTCTTTTTTTCCACCACATCTCTCTTACCCTTACGTTACTTACTCGATCAAACCACCTCACCACCGACACAAATTGTCCTCAATCATCTCATTTCCAAGCACAAACAATCATCCGTCCTGCGCACAACTCTATCCATACCCCACGCCTCGAAACCATACATATGTTGGAACCACTATTCCTTCAGACATACCCATTTTTGGCTATTCCGAGATACTGGTCTCGACTTCCACACATCTTCGGCTTTCTCAAATTTTCGCCCCCTCCCCCACCCTATGATCCACTTTTCCGCTTCCATGGTCCATCGCTGTGCCAGATCCACTCCAGATATATAAAACACTAACACGTCCTCCAATTTTTTTCTCCTTCAAAACGCACCTCCCAATTGGTACTTGACCCTCAACGCTTCTTTACCTAATAACCTTGCTCTTATTCACATTACTATTAACTTTCTTCTTTCACACACATTACCAAACTCATTCACCACTTCTGCCGTTTCTCACATAGAATCAGTCCACCAGCGTGTATCATCAGCGGAACAAACAACTGACTCATTTTCCCAAGCTCTCTCATCGCCAACAACTTCATACTTCCCCTCTTTCCAAAACCCTTGCATTCCACCTCCTAACAACCCCATCCATAAACAAATTAAACCAAACCATGGAGACATCACACGACCCCTGCCGCAAACCTACATTCACTGAGAACCATTCACTTTCCCCCTCTTCCAACACGTACACATGCCTTACAATCCTCGATAAAATCGTTTCACTGCTTCTAACAACTTTCCTCCCACACCATATATCTAATACCTTCCACGAAGCATCTCTATCTCTCTATCAACTCTATCATATGCCATTCTCCAGATCCATAAATGCTACAATACAAATCCCCTTTCCTTTCTAAGTATTTCTCACATACATTCTTGAAAGCAAACACCTGATCCACACATCAGTACCACTTCTTGAAAACGACAACTGCGCATACCCCACATCTGATGCTCTGTACATGCCTCACCCTCTCAACAATATCCTCCCATATAATTTACCAGGAATACTCCAACACAACTTATACCTCTGTAATTTGAGACTCACTCTTATCCCCTTTGCCTTTGTAACAATGGCACTATGCACCGCATTCCGGCCAACCTCAGCACCTCACAATGAGTCATACATACATAAATAACCTTACCAAACCATCAACAATACAGTCACCCCCTTTTTTAATAAATTCCCCTGCAATACCATCCAAAACCTGCTGCCTTTTTGGGGGCCGTCTTTCATCTTACCCAAAGCTTTACTACCTCTTCTCTGTTTACGCAAATCAATTCCCCTAACCCTCTCAACTTTGCACACCAACTGTCCAAAACTCCCTAAATCTGCACTCTATCATCAAACACATTCAACAAACTTCAAATACTCACCTCCTTCTCCTTCTCACATCACCAACTACTTTTTTAATCACCTCCCCCATTTGCGCCCTCACTGAAGTTCCCAATTGCTCCCTTGTCTTAACGCACTTTAATTTTACCTCCTATCCAGAACAATCTTTTTTATTCTCACCTAAAATTAATGATACTCTCTCCCCCCAACTCTCATCTGCCCTTTTTTTTCACCTCTTGCACCTTTCTCTGACCACCTGTCGCTTTCTTTTATACTTCTCCCACTCAATTGCATTTATCCGCCAAAAAATCGTCAAATGCCTCTCACTTCTCCTCACTATTACGCTTCTTCCTTCATCCCACACTCCACTACCCTTTCTAATCGACCCACGTCCCACTCATTCTCATGCCACAAGCACTTTGCTTAAGATCCATCACTGATTCCCTAAATACATCCCATTCCTTCCCCCATGATCCCCTTAATTCCCATTGTTCTCCGCACCTTTTTCCATTCTGTACTCCAGTCCTCTTCCTGGTACTGATCTCCGCACACAAGACCTCTACCCAAGCTCACTTACTCTCACCACCCTCTCACCCAAAAAAAAAAACCAAAGGGGGAAAACATTACAATCTTTTTGCTGAAAAACCATACAAATCTTCACCTTAGCCTCCACAATATAATGATCATACAACCCTCCAGTTGCACCTCTAGCACCTTAACATCCAAAAGTCTCTCTTTTCGCCGCCGCCTGTCAATTAACACGATAACCAATAACGCTCTCTTGCCATCTCTCCTACTTCCATAAGTATACTTATGTATATCTCGCTTTTTAAACCAGTATTCCCAAGCATCATCCTTTTCAGCACATGAAATCTACAAGCTCTTCACCATTTCCATTTACAACACTGAACACCCATGTATCCCAATTAATTCCCCTCAACTGCCACATCAACACACCTTTGCATTCAAATCACCCATCACTATAACCCGTCTCCGTGCATCAAAACCACTAACACACTCATGTCAGCTGCTACATCCCTAAAAACTTGCCTCTCATGATCTTTCTTCTCATGCCAGGTGCATAGGCACCAATAATCAAATCACCATGAAGTCTGTTGGGGGATGAGAGAGCTTGGGAAGTGAGTCAGTTGTTGTTCGCTGATGATAAGCGCTGGTGGCGGATTCATGTGAGAAACTGCAGAAGCTGGTGACGGAGTTTTGGAAAAGTGTGTGGAAGAAGAAAGTTAAGAGTAAATGTGAATAAGAGCAAGGTTATTAGGTACAGTAGGGTTGAGGGTCAAGTCAATTGGGAGGTGAGTTTGAATGGAGAAAAACTGGAGGAAGTGAAGTGTTTTAGATATCTGGGAGTGGATCTGTCAGCGGATGGAACCATGGAAGCGGAAGTGGATCATAGGGTGGGGGAGGGGGCGAAAATTTTGGGAGCCTTGAAAAATGTGTGGAAGTCGAGAACATTATCTCGGAAAGCAAAAATGGGTATGTTTGAAGGAATAGTGGTTCCAACAATGTTGTATGGTTGCGAGGCGTGGGCTATGGATAGAGTTGTGCGCAGGAGGATGGATGTGCTGGAAATGAGATGTTTGAGGACAATGTGTGGTGTGAGGTGGTTTGATCGAGTAAGTAACGTAAGGGTAAGAGAGATGTGTGGAAATAAAAAGAGCGTGGTTGAGAGAGCAGAAGAGGGTGTTTTGAAATGGTTTGGGCACATGGAGAGAATGAGTGAGGAAAGATTGACCAAGAGGATATATGTGTCGGAGGTGGAGGGAACGAGGAGAAGAGGGAGACCAAATTGGAGGTGGAAAGATGGAGTGAAACATGCAGGAGGGTGAAAGGAGGGCAAGGAATAGAGTGAATTGGAGCGATGTGGTAAACAGGGGTTGACGTGCTGTCAGTGGATTGAATCAAGGCATGTGAAGCGTCTGGGGTAAACCATGGAAAGCTGTGTAGGTATGTATATTTGCGTGTGTGGACGTGTGTATGTACATGTGTATGGGGGGGGTTTGGCCATTTCTTTCGTCTGTTTCCTTGCGCTACCTCGCAAACGCGGGAGACAGCGACAAAGTATAAAAAATATAATATATATATATATATATATATATATATATATATATATATATATATATATATATATATATATATATATATATATATATATATATATATCATCACCTTCGCTATATTAGATATGTGATCTTTTTTTACTGTTGCTATATTTTCATTTTTTAATCATGCATTTTTTGTCGTAAGTGATACATTATCATGATAATCATAACATTCCGGTAAGTATATATTGGCATTTTGACTATATTGTTATTAGGACAATGATATCATGTTGGATATCTTGCCAAAGTATCTTTATTGTCATGGTGTCTATTTCATCATGATGGTTATAATGTCATGGTGACTACATTTTTACGATACCTTTTATAATGGTGTTGGGTTTGCCCTTGAGGATGTATCAATATAAAATGATATTCTCATTTTGATTAAATCATTAGGGAACTACATTGTCGTGATATGCTATATTGTAATGGTTTCAGGAATATTATTGTATATGTATTATTATGTTGGCTATATTCCAATGGAAGCCATAGTGGCAGAGTGGCTATATTTTCATAATATAATCATTTTGTTATTTCGATTATATTCCACTTGTGTGTATATTGTCATGGTGACTGTTGCCATAATATCTATACTGTCATTTGATTTGTTGAATTGGTGGCTATATTGTCATAATGTAATGTCATGGTTCCTGTATTGTCATCGTGTCTATATAGTCATGGTAGTTATATTTACATTAAGATTATATTGATACGGTAACTTTATTGCCATGGTGGCTATTTGTTATTTTTTGTCATATTACAAGGGTGTGATTGTCTTTCATATTGCCTATATATCAGGGTACCTATATTGTTATCATAAGAACACAGTCAAAACACAATATAGCCGCCATGCCAATATTTTAACCTTAATGATATGGGTATCATGATAATATATCGCTTATACCAGAATATGCACGATTCAATGATGACAATATACCACCTATAAAAAAAATCACCTTCCCAATATAGCCAAGGTGACGATATATATAACATAGCAATGTAACCCAAATTAGAAGATAACCAAAATGACTTTATTTCACAATGACAATTGCGTCACTATGAAAATTTGTTACCAATGAAAGTATAGCTACAATGACATTAAAGCCACATTCACAAAATAGTAACGTTGAATACGCATCAAACGACAATATAGCCACCGTGATTGTACAGCCACCATAACAATAATGTTACAACATAAATCAATCATTGTGATATTAGAGTAAACTTGAAAAAATGTTTACAATTACCATAAAAGTATGATGAGAATATAGTATCCATATCAACATATTTCCCATGACAATTTAGCCATTACGATAGTTTATTCACAACTACATTATATTCAATTTAACAACAAAGCCACAATGGCCATATAACTGATATAACAATATATTCAACGCAACATTAAAGAAACATTCAGAGTATGTTCACAACGTCAATATAGCCACCTGACAATATAGATACCGTGAGAAAATAGTCGCTTTCGGATCATAGGAAACATATAGCCTCTAAAGTATATAGTGTCCAGGAGGCAATAGCGTCCCAAACAGAATTTATCAATACTATACAGCCGCCTTGACAGTATAACCCATAAAACAATGTTAGAACCATGAAAATGTACCTGCCATACCAATATAACTACTATCAAAATGAAGTCAACATACCAAAATGATCAAAAAACATGTTGCCATTGCTATATAGTTACAATAATCATACATTAATGATGATAATGTAATCCGCATTTTCACATAAGCATCATCACCGTTAAAAAGCATGACAGACTAAGTTACATGATGATATGATATACAGACAGATACACTCAAGATGCCAAATAAGCCGTCATAGAAATATTATCATGATCATATAATCACAACCAAATTGTAGGTAAAGACAAAATACATCCCCACCGATGAAATTGACCGTAGCAATATAGCCATCAAGTTGATATAGCGACAAAGATAATGTAGCCAGGATGGCGTTATATTGAACATAACAATACACCCGCCATGCCAATATCGTCATCTTTACAATGTAGCTTGCATGAAATATAGTAACCTTGACAATGTAGGTACCATGATAATGTATTCCCATGAAAAAATGTCCAAAACAACAGTTGGGCTGCGAACACTATATCACCATGCTAATCTTGCCAAAATTCTAGTATAGCCATCATGGCAATATACCAAAAGGAAAAAAAATACCCACCACAATAAGATAGCTAACTTAACAATATAGCTACTCTGACAAAAAGCCATGATGGCAATATAGTTACCATAAGAATGTAATCTTAACGACAGTATAGCCATCATGACCATAGAGTCAAGATGACAAGACAACCATGATGACCATACAGGCAACATGACAATACAGTCTCCATGACAATATTGCCATCAATTTAATAAATCAGAAGACAATATAGAAATTATGGCAACACAGTCACCATTACAATATATTCTAAAATACAATAAAATACAAATAACAAAATGATCAAACCTTGAAAATATAACAACCCTGCCACTATGGCTTCCATTGCAATGTAGCCAACATAATATACATTCACCATGACAGTACTGAAACTATAACAATGTAGCATATCAAGAGATTGTATTCACCTCATAATCAAAACAAAATGAAATATCCGTTTTTATAATGATATATCTCCAATTGTAAATCAACACCATTAAATAAGCTACAATGAAAATGTAGTCGCATGTAGTTATCTTAGCAATATAGCCACTAATAGATTCTAGTCATAATGACAATATGGACACCATGACAATATACTGTCACATTAATGATATAGTTATCAAGATAATGTATCACTCATGAAAAATATACATGATTAAGAAAAATGACAATACAGCAACTATAAAGAGACCACCCTGCCAATATAGCCAAGGTGACGACATGCAAATCTTCGCAATGTAACCAAAATGAGCAGATAGTCAAAATGACGATATGTTCATGATGATAATACTGATACAACGAAAATATATTCCCCATGACACTATAGCTACAATGACAATAAAGGAATCTTCACAAAAGAGTAGCATTGAAAATACATGAAACGACAATATAGCCACGATGACAATGCAGCTATCGTGACAATAATGTCACGATATACATCAATCGCCAGGCTATTAGAGTCACCTTGATAGTAATCTTTCAATGACTTTATGAATATCATGAAAATATAGCCCTCATGTCAACATATTTCCTATGACAATTTAGCCATTATGATAATATTTTCACGACGACAAGATATTCACTGTGACAATAAAGCTACCATGATCATATAACTGATATGACAATATAGATTTCAGGATATATAGTGTCCAGGACAATATAGAAATTACGCAACAGAGTAACCATGAGAATATACTCACACATACAATAAAATCGTCATAACAAAATGATCCAACCATGAAAATATAGTTACCCTGCCACTATGACTTGAATTGTAATGTAACCAACATAATATACATTTAACATGACAATACTGAAAATATAACAATATCGCCTATCATGGCAATATATTCACATGATAATTTAAAAAAAAGGAAATTTTCGTTTTTATAATATATCTTCAAGGGCAAAATGAACACCATTAAATATGCTACAATGAAAATGCAGTCAAACTGTCATTATAACTATCATCATGAAATAGTCACCATGACAGTATAGTTATCTTTGCAATATAGCCACTAAGAGATTATAGTCATAATGTCAACATTGTCACAATGACAATATACTGTCACCTTCATAGTAAAGTTCTCGCGATAATGTATCGCTTATGAAAAAATATGCATGACTAAAAAAATGACAATATAGCAACTATAAAAGAGATCACCTTGACAATATAGCCAAGGTGACAATATGTAAATCACAATAAAAACAAAATGAGTAGATAGCTAAAATGACGGTATGTTCATAAGGAGAATACTGCTGCTATGAAAATATATCCCCCATGACACTATAGCTACAATGACAATAAAGCAATCTTCACAAAAGTGTAACAGTGAAAATAAAACAAACGACTATATAGCCACCATGAAAGTACAGCCACTATGACAATAATGTCACGATATAATTCACTTACTATATAAACATCATGAAAATAATGCTTCCATGTCAACATACTTACCATGACAATTTAGCCAATATGATAATATAGTCAAGACGGCAATATATTCACTATAACAATATAGCCATGATTATATAAGTGATATGACAATACATTCAACGCAACAATAAGGAAGACTTCAAACTATATTCAATATGGCAATATAAGCACCTGACAATATTGATGCTGTGACAAAATATTCTCTTCGGATCATAGCAAACATATAGGCTCCAGGGCAATATAGTGCCCATGACAAAATAGCAACCAAGACATCAATTTTAATTAAGATATAGTCACCTTGACAGTATAGCTGACAAAACAATGAAACAACAATGAAAATGTACCTGTCATAACAATATAGCTACTATGAAAATGCAGGCAACATGACAAAATTGTCACAATGAAATATAATCGCCATTACAATTTAGTTACCATAATCATATATCATGATAATATCATCAAGAGGCTGACATAAACACCATCACAGTATAAAAACCATGACAATATAGTGACGTGATAATATGATATCCATACACTTGCACTCACATTACCAAATAAGCCTCCATGAAAATATTGTTATCATGATCATATGATTAAAACAAAATTGTAGTTAATGACAAAATATATCCCCAACGACAAAATTAACCATAGCAATATAGCCAGCAAGTAAATATAGCGACCAAGATAATGTAGTTAGGATGGCATTATATTTAGAATAACAATGCAGTCACAATGGCAATATCTTCACCATGACAATGGGGCTACCATGAAAATATAGTAACATTGACAATGTAGCTACTATGATAATAAAATCCCATGGAACATATCCACAATAACAGTTTATTTGCTAAGACACTATATCACCATGCCAACATCGCCAAAATGTTAGTCTAGGCATCATGGCAATATACCACCAGAAAAAGAAAATAAGCACCACAATGATATAGCTAACTTAACAATATAGCTACCCTGATAATATATTCAATATGAAAAGACAGTCACCCCCTTACAGTATAACAAAAATGAAAAATAGCTATCGTGGCAATATAGTGTAGTCACCTATCAATATAGTCACCATGGCAATATAGTTACCATAACCATGTAATCATAACTGGAATATAACCAACATGACTATATAGTCAAGATGACATGCAACCATCATGACAATACAGGCAACATGACATTAGAGTCTCTACGACAATATTGCAATCGCTTCAACAAATTAAATGATAATATAGATATTACTGGAACACAGTCACCATGACAGTATTATCACAAATGCAATATAACCGCGATAACAAAATTATCCTACCATGAAAATTTAGCCACCCTGCCACTGCAATATAGCTAACATAATAATACATTCACTACTACAGTACTGAAATGATGACAATATAGCATATCATGACAATGTAGTCACCTGATGACAGCCGCGCACCAGCTACCGACGTGTACGGAGCTGCTGTCGTCTTTCAGAGATAGGTTGTAGCTATTCCTCCCTGCGTTGTCGCTACCCTTGCTTTGTTTTGAAGGTTATATCTTATATGATCATGATTGGTGTATGATTATCGAAACCATAATGTGATATCGTTTGTATTTCATTGTAATGAATTTGTCATAGTAACTATATTTTCATGTGAGATATATTGTTCTGGTAGGTACATTTTCATGGTTGTTCCACTGTTTTATTGGCTATACTGTCAAGGTGACTGTATTTTGATAATAAATTCTGTCTTCTTCGCTATTTTGTCATAGACTCTATATTCTCTTTGACGCTGTTTGCTATGATCCAAAAATTACTATTTTGTCACAGTATCTATATTTTCATATGGCTGTATTGTCAGAGTGGATATAATTTATAAATGCGTTTATTGTTGCGTTGACTATATTGTCAAATCATTTATGTGATCATGGTGGCTTTATTGTATTGGTAAATATATTAGCGTCTTGACTATATTATCAGACTGGGAAAACTGTAACTTTAAAGATATTCATATGGAGGCTATATTTTCACGAGAAATATATTTATTTTTTTTTCTATTTTTGCTTTGTCGCTGTCTCCGGCGTTTGCGAGGTAGCGCAAGGAAACAGACGAAAGAAATGGCCCAACCCACCCCCATACACATGTATATACATACGTCCACACACGCAAATATACATACCTTCACAGCTTTCCATGGTTTACCCCAGACGCTTCACATGCCTTGATTCAATCCACTGACAGCACGTCAACCCCGGTATACCACATCGCTCCAATTCACTCTATTCCTTGCCATCCTTTCACCCTCCTGCATGTTCAGACACCGATCAAACAAAATCTTTTTCACTCAATCTTTCCACCTCCAATTTGTTCTCCTTCTTCTCCTCGTTCCCTCCAACACCGACACATATATTCTCTTGGTCAATCTTTCCTCACTCATTCTCTCCATGTGCCCGAACCATTTCAAAACACCCTCTTCTGCTCTCTCAACCACGCTCTTTTTATTTCCACACATCTCTCTTACCCTTACGTTACTCACTCGATCAAACCACCTCACACCACACATTGTCCTCAAACATCTCATTTCCAGCACATCCATCCTCCTGCGCACAACTCTATCCATAGCCCACGCCTCGCAACCATACAACATTGTTGGAACCACTATTCCTTCAAACATACCCATTTTTGCTTTCCGAGATAATGTTCTCGACTTCCACACATTCTTCAAGGCTCCCAGAATTTTCGCCCCCTCCCCCACCCTATGATCCACTTCCGCTTCCATGGTTCCATCCGCTGCCAGATCCACTCCCAGATATCTAAAACACTTCACTTCCTCCAGTTTTTCTCCATTCAAACTCACCTCCCAATTGACTTGACCCTCAACCCTACTGTACCTAATAACCTTGCTCTTATTCACATTTACTCTTAACTTTCTTCTTTCACACACTTTACCAAACTCAGTCACCAGCTTCTGCAGTTTCTCACATGAATCAGCCACCAGCGCTGTATCATCAGCGAACAACAACTGACTCACTTCCCAAGCTCTCTCATCCCCAACAGACTTCATACTTGCCCCTCTTTCCAAAACTCTTGCATTCACCTCCTTAACAACCCCATCCATGAACAAATTAAACAACCATGGAGACATCACACACCCCTGCCGCAAACCTACATTCACTGAGAACCAATCACTTTCCTCTCTTCCTACACGTACACATGCCTTACATCCTCGATAAAAACTTTTCACTGCTTCTAACAACTTGCCTCCCACACCATATATTCTTAATACCTTCCACAGAGCATCTCTATCAACTCTATCATATGCCTTCTCCAGATCCATAAATGCTACATACAAATCCATTTGCTTTTCTAAGTATTTCTCACATACATTCTTCAAAGCAAACACCTGATCCACACATCCTCTACCACTTCTGAAACCACACTGCTCTTCCCCAATCTGATGCTCTGTACATGCCTTCACCCTCTCAATCAATATCCTCCCATATAATTTACCAGGAATACTCAACAAACTTATACCTCTGTAATTTGAGCACTCACTCTTATCCCCTTTGCCTTTGTACAATGGCACTATGCACGCATTCCGCCAATCCTCAGGCACCTCACCATGAGTCATACATACATTAAATAACCTTACCAACCAGTCAACAATACAGTCACCCCCTTTTTTAATAAATTCCACTGCAATACCATCCAAACCTGCTGCCTTACCGGCTTTCATCTTCCGCAAAGCTTTTACTACCTCTTCTCTGTTTACCAAATCATTTTCCCTAACCCTCTCACTTTGCACACCACCTCGACCAAAACACCCTATATCTGCCACTCTATCATCAAACACATTCAACAAACCTTCAAAATACTCACTCCATCTCCTTCTCACATCACCACTACTTGTTATCACCTCCCCATTTGCGCCCTTCACTGAAGTTCCCATTTGCTCCCTTGTCTTACGCACTTTATTTACCTCCTCCAGAACATCTTTTTATTCTCCTAAAATTTAATGATACTCTCTCACCCCAACTCTCATTTGCCCTTTTTTTCACCTCTTGCACCTTTCTCTTGACCTCCTGTCTCTTTCTTTTATACATCTCCCATTCAATTGCATTTTTTCCCTGCAAAAATCGTCCAAATGCCTCTCTCTTCTCTTTCACTAATACTCTTACTTCTTCATCCCACCACTCACTACCCTTTCTAATCAACCCACCTCCCACTCTTCTCATGCCACAAGCATCTTTTGCGCAATCCATCACTGATTCCCTAAATACATCCCATTCCTCCCCCACTCCCCTTACTTCCATTATTCTCACCTTTTTCCATTCTGTACTCAGTCTCTTCTGGTACTTCCTCACAGAAGTCTCCTTCCCAAGCTCACTTACTCTCACCACCCTCTTCACCCCAACATTCACTCTTCTTTTCTGAAAACCCATACAAATCTTCACCTTAGCCTCCACAAGATAATGATCAGACATCCCTCCAGTTGCACCTCTCAGCACATTAACATTCAAAAGTCTCTCTTTCGCGCGCCTGTCAATTAACACGTAATCCAATAACGCTCTCTGGCCATCTCTCCTACTTACATAAGTATACTTATGTATATCTCGATTTTTAAACCAGGTATTCCCAATCATCAGTCCTTTTTCAGCACATAAATCTACAAGCTCTTCACCATTTCCATTTACAACACTGAACACCCCATGTATACCAATTATTCCCTCAACTGCCACATTACTCACCTTTGCATTCAAATCACCCATCACTATAACCCGGTCTCGTGCATCAAAACCACTAACACACTCATTCAGTTGCTCCCAAAACACTTGCCTCTCATGATCTTTCTTCTCATGCCCAGGTGCATATGCACCAATAATCACCCATCTCTCTCCATCAACTTTCAGTTTTACCCATATTAATCGAGAATTCACTTTCTTACATTCTATCACATACTCCCACAACTCCTGTTTCAGGAGTATTGCTACTCCTTCCCTTGCTCTTGTCTTCTCACTAACCCCTGACTTTACTCCCAAGACATTCCCAAACCACTCTTCCCCTTTACCCTTGAGCTTCGTTTCACTCAGAGCCAAAACATCTAGGTTCCTTTCCTCAAACATACTACCTATCTCTCCTTTTTTCACATCTTGGTTACATCCACACACATTTAGGCACCCCAATCTGAGCCTTCGAGGAGGATGAGCACTCCCCGCGTGACTCCTTCTTCTGTTTCCCATTTTAGAAAGTTAAAAAAATATACAAGGAGGGGAGGATTTCTGGCCCCCGCTCCCGTCCCCTCTAGTCGCTTTCTACGACACGCGAGGAATGCGTGGGAAGTATTCTTTCACCCCTATCCCCAGGGATAATATATATATATATATATATATATATATATATATATATATATATATATATATATATATATATATATATATATATATATATATATATATATATATATATATACATATATATATATACATATATATATGTATATATATATATATATATATATATATATATATATATATATATATATATATATATATATATATATATATATATATATATATATATATATATATATGAAGTCTGTTGGGGATGAGAGAGCTTGGGAAGTGAGTCAGTTGTTGTTCGCTGATGATACAGCGCTGGTGGCTGATTCATGTGAGAAACTGCAGAAGCTGGTGACTGAGTTTGGAAAAGTGTGTGGAAGAAGAAAGTTAAGAGTAAATGTGAATAAGAGCAAGGTTATTAGGTACAGTAGGGTTTAGGGTCAAGTCAATTGGGAGGTGAGTTTGAATGGAGAAAAACTGGAGGAAGTGAAGTGTTTTAGATATCTGGGAGTGGATCTGGCAGCGGATGGGACCATGGAAGCGGAAGTGAATCATAGGGTGGGGGAGGGGGCGAAAATCCTGGGGGCCTTGAAGAATGTGTGGAAGTCGAGAACATTATCTCGGAAAGCAAAAATGGGTATGTTTGAAGGAATAGTGGTTCCAACAATGTTGTATGGTTGCGAGGCGTGGGCTATGGATAGAGTTGTGCGCAGGAGGATGGATGTGCTGGAAATGAGATGTTTGAGGACAATGTGTGGTTTGAGGTGGTTTGATCGAGTGAGTAACGTAAGGGTAAGAGAGATGTGTGGTAATAAAAAGAGCGTGGTTGAGAGAGCAGAAGAGGGTGTTTTGAAGTGGTTTGGGCACATGGAGAGGATGAGTGAGGAGAGATTGACCAAGAAGATATATGTGTCGGAGGTGGAGGGAACAAGGAGAAGAGGGAGACCAAATTGGAGGTGGAAGGATGGAGTGAAAAGGATTTTGTGTGATCGGGGCCTGAACATGCAGGAGGGTGAAAGGAGGGCAAGGAATAGAGTGAATTGGAGCGATGTGGTATACCGGGGTTGACGTGCTGTCAGTGGATTGAATCGGGATATATATATATATATATATATATATATATATATATATACACACACACATACATACGCACATATACACACACACACACATACATATATATACATATGAAAAATGTAATAAACAATTTAGAAAACTGAAACTTCTAGCTTGAAATGAAATGAAAAAATGGATATCACATAATGGTTCAACCTCTTCTATGGAAAAAGGAAATGTATAATTTATTTACACAAACGTCAATAGTAGTTCTCATCAATTTGACCACTGTATCAATAAGCTTCAATATCTAAGCTACATTTTTTCCAATTTCACTATTTTCTTGTCAAAGCACCATGTATGAAAACTATCACTCCAGTACACAACTATAAACATTTACTTCCCCTTTAAAAAAGTTCTGGGGAAGTCTGTCTCGATACACTGCGGGACACTCTACCACCTGGCGAGGTTTGTGTTGCAATGGTTCTTGATTCACAAACGTAGTAGCATCACTGGTGGGCCAAGGTAGTTCCGTTGGCGAAGAGGAGCTCATGAAACATGTCGGAAAGCATGCTACTGCAGGCAGGAGTGAAGGCTGATGCAAACTGGTATCGCTAAGTGAAGGAGGTACAAC
This sequence comes from Panulirus ornatus, assembly GCF_036320965.1. Taxonomy (NCBI): domain Eukaryota; kingdom Metazoa; phylum Arthropoda; class Malacostraca; order Decapoda; family Palinuridae; genus Panulirus; species Panulirus ornatus. Next base: position 27,341,582 of record NC_092288.1, on the reverse strand, counting down.
CCTCCTTGAGGCAAGACACTTGAGTGCTGTCATGACGGCTTCCTCCCTCCCTCTTGCGATGTCAGTAGACATATTTATATGGACGCTATATTTTCATGATGTTCATGCACTCATTGTATATTCATTATCAAGGTGACGCTAATGTCCTGGCGATTGCTTTATATCGAGATATTATTGTCATGGTGGCTGTGCTATTTTGATGGCTGTGTAGTCGTTTGTTATTTTTTCAATAGTACTCTTTTTGTGAAGATGGCTTTATTGTCAGTGAAGCTGGAGAATCGTGGGGAACATATTTTCATAGTTGCAGCATTGTCATTATGAACATACCGTCGTTCTGGTTATCATCTCTTTTCCTTTACGTTGCTATGATATATATATCGTCACCTTGACTATAGTGGCAAGGTGATCTTTTTATAGTTGCTATACTGTCATTTTCTAATCATGCATATTTTGTCACATGCGATATATCATTTTGATAACTTTATTATTAAGGTGACAGTATTTTGATAGCGACTATATTGTCATAATGACTATAATCTCAGATTGGCTATATTGCCATGGTCACTATTTTATCATGATATTTATGTCATAGTGACTGTATTTTCATAGCAGCTTTTTAATGGTGTATAAAATTTTGTCCCTGAGGTTATACCATAATAGAAGCGAAATTTTTATTTTTCATTAAATGATCAAGTGACTACATTGTCATGATATGCTATATTGTTATGTTTTCAGTACTGTCGTGGTGAATGTTTTGTTATTGTGGCTATATTGTAATGGAAGCCATAGTGGTAGGGTGACTATATTTTCATGGTAGGATCATTTTATTATGACGATTATATAACATTTCTGAGTATATTGTCATCGTGATTGTGTTGCCATGATATCTATATTGTCATTTAAGTTGTTGAATTAATGGCAATATTGTCTTAGAGACTGTATTTTGATGTTTTCTGTATTGTCATGGTAGTTGTATTGTCATCGTGACTATAAGGACATGGTGACTATATTGCCATTAAGAATACTTTGCTATGGTAATCATATTGCCATGAAGGCTATATTGTTTGGTTACCATATTGCCATGATGGATATATTGTTTAGTTACCATATTGCCATGATGGCTATTTGTCATTTTTTTTCTTTTATATTTCAAGGAGGTGGCTGTCTTTTAATGTTACCTATATTGTCAGAGTAGTATATTGTCAATTTAGCTATATCGTTGTGATGAGTAATTTTTCTGTTGATATATTGCCATAATGGCTATATTAATATTTTAGAGATATTGGCATGGTGATATATCGTCTTAGCAGCTAAACTCTTGTTGTGGCTATCTTTTGGGTATTTTCTATCTTGCATATTTTGCCATGGCAGCTACATTATCAACGTTACTATATTTTCAGGGTAGCTATATTGTCATGGTGACGACATTGGCACGGTGGCTGTATTGTAATTCTCAATACAATGCTCGCTACATTATATTGGTCGCTATAACATGTTGATGGCTATATTGCTATGATTAATTTTGTCGTTGGGGATATATTTGTCACTACCTACAATATTGTGATTATATGGTCATGATAACAATATATTCATGGCGGCTTCTTTGGTGTTGTATGTGTAAGTGTATGGATATCATATGATCATGTCACTTATACTGTCATGGTTTTTATACTGTGATATTGTTTATGTCAACCTGCTGATTATATGATCATGATTGGTCTATGATTATGGTAACTATATTGTAATGCCGATGATATTTCATTATGATAATTTTGTCATGTTGACTAAAATTTCTTGACATCTATAATGTTTTGGCAGGTAGAGTTTCATGATTATTACATTGTTTTATGGTTTATACAGTCAAGGTGTCTATATTATAATGATATATCCTGTCTTGGTCGCTATTTTGTCATAGAGACTATGTTACTTGCCGGCTATATGTTTGCTATGATTCAAAAGCGACTATTTGTCACAGTATCTATATTGTCATGTAGTTATACTGCCATAGTGAATATGATTTGTATATTTCTTTTTTGATTCTTTGACTGTATTGTCACATCAGTTATATGATCACTGTGGCTATATTGTTATAGTGAATAAATTGCCGTCATGACTATATTATCATAAAGGCCAGATTATCATGGCAGACATGTGACATGGAGGCTATATTTTCATGATATTTATATAGTCATTGCAAGTTTATTATCAAGGTGACTAATGTCATGGTGATTTTTATCGTGACATTATTGTCATGGTGGCTGAGCTATGATGGTGGCTATATTCTCGTTTGCTGCATTTTCAATGTTGCTCTTTTGTGAATATGGCTTTGTTGTCAGTGTAGCTATGGTGTCATGGGGAACATATTTTCATAGTGGCAGTATTGTCATTATGACCATACCGTCATTTTGGCTATCTTTTCATTTTAGTTACATTGCTATAATGTATATATCGTCACCTTAGCTATATTGACAAGGTGATCTCTTTATAGGTGATATATTGTCATTATCTAACTCTTGCATACTTTGTCATAAGCGAAATATTATCAAGATAATTATATTTTTAATGTGTCAATATTGCCATAGCGAATATATTATCATTATTAGTATAATGTGACAGTGGCTATATTGCTAAGATAACTATATTATCATGGTGACTTTTTTATCATGATTTTTATAATGTCATAATGACTGTATTTTCGTAAAAGCTTTTTAAATGGTGTTGATATTGCCCTTGAGGATATACCATTATAGAAGAGAAATTGTCATTTCGATTAAATTATTTGGTCACTACATTACCGTTATATGCTATACTGTTATGGTTTCAGTACTGTCATGGTAAATCTTTTATTACTGTTTCTACATTGCAATGGAAACCAAAATGGTAGGTGGCTATATTTTCATGGTAGGATAATTTCATCATGGCGATTATATTGTCATGGTGACTATGTTGCCATAATATCTATATTGTCATATAATTTGTGAGATTGATGGCAATATTGTCTTAGAGACGGTACTGTCATGTTATCAGTATTGTCACGGTAGTTGTATTGTCAACGTGACTATATAGTCATGCTGGCTACATTGTTATGGTAACTCTATTACCATAGTGGCTGTATTGTTAAATCACTATATCGCCATGATGGCTATTTGTCATTTTTGTTATATAACAAGGAGGTGACTGTCTTTTTATGTTGGCAATGTTGTCAAAATAGCTATATTGTCGAGTAGTGGGTATATATATTTCTTTTCTGGCAGTATATTATCATGATGGCAATAATAACATTTTGGCGATATTGGCATAGCGATATAGTGTTTTAGCAGCTAAACTCTCGTTGTGGATATTTTTCAATTGTATATTTTATAATGGTAGCTACATAGTCAAGGTTACTATATTTTCATGGTAGCTACATTGTCATGGTGAAGACATTGGCATGGTGGTTGTATTCTTACTTTCAATATGATGCCGTCCTGGCTACATTATCTTGGTCGCTATATCGACTTGATGGCTATATTGTTATAGTTAATTTTTTCTTTCGGGATATATTTTGTAATTAGTGACAATACTGTTGTGATTATGTGATCATGATAATATTTTCATGAAAACTTATGTGGTATTGTAAGTGTAAGTGAATGGATATCATCTCATCATGTCACTTAAATTGTCATGGTTTTTACACTATGATCTTGTTTATGTCAACCTGCTGATTATATAATCATGATTGGTGTATGATTATGGTAACTATATTGTAATGCGTTTTATTTTTTGGTGATAATTTTGTCATGTTGACAACAATTCAATGATAGCTATAATGTTATGACCATATCATGATGATAAATCCAGTGTGACTCACTGTTTTTTCACAGAGACTATATTGTCCTGGAGTCTATATTTTTGCTATGATCCGAAAACGACTGTCTATTAACAGTATCTATTTTGTCAGGTGGTTATATTGCCATTGTGAATATAAGTTGAATGTTTCTATAGTTTTGCTTTGATTATATTGTCATATCAGTTATATGATCATGGTAGCTTTATTGTCATAGTGAGTAGATTGTCGTCGTGATTATATTTTCATAATGGCTAAATTGTCATAGGAAATATCTTGACATGGGGGCTGTATTTTCATGATATTTATAAAGCCATTGTAAGATTATTGTCAAGGTGACTCTAATTGTCCTGGTGATTGAGTTATATCGTGATATTATTGTCAAGATGGTTGTATTGTCATGGTGGCTATATTGTAGTTTGCTGTATTTTAATTTTACGCTTTTGTGAAGATAGCTTTACTGTCAGTGTACCTATAGTGTCATGGAGAATATATTTTCATAGTGGAATTATTGTCATTATGAACATACTGTCATTTTGCCCATCTCCTTATTTTGGTTACATTTCTATTATATATATATATATATATATATATATATATATATATATATATATATATATATATATATATATATATATATATATATATATATATATATATATATATATATATGTATATATATATATATATATATATATATATATATATATATATATATATATATATATATATATATATATATATATATAATCCCCTTGGCTATATTAGCAACGTGGTCTTTTTTTACGTTTGCTATATTTTCATTTCTTTAACCATGCATTTTTCGCCGTAAGTGATACATTATCATGATAACTATAACATTCCGGTAGCTATATATTGGCATTTTGACTATATTGTTATTATGACAATGATATCATGTTGGATATCTTGCCAAAGTACCTTTATTGTCATGGTGTCTATTTCATCATGATGGTTATAATGTCATGGTGACTACATTTTCACGGTAGCTTTTATATTGAAGTTGGGTTTGCCCTTGAGGATTTATCATTATAAAACGAGATTCTCATTTTGATTAAATCATTAGGGACTACATTGTCGTGATATGCTATATTGTTATGGTTTCGAGAATGTCATTGTATATATATTATTATGTTGGCTATATTGAAATGGAAGCCATTGTTGCAGAGTGGCTATATTTTCATAATATAATCATTTTGTTATGTCGATTATATTCCACTTGTGTGTATATTGTCATGGTGACTATTGCCATAATATCTATATTGTCATTTGATTTGTTGAATTAGTGGCTATGTTGTCATAATGTTATGTCATGGTTCCTGTATTGTCTTGGTGGTTGTATTGTCATCGTGTCTATATGATCATGGTAGTTATATTTCCACTAAGCTTATAATGATATGATAACTATATTTTCATGGTGGCTATATTGTTAAATGAATGTATTGCCATGATGGCTATTTGTTATTTTTTGTTATATTACAAGGGGGTGATTGTCTTTTCATGTTGCCTATATATCAGGGTACCTATATTGTTATCATTAGATGATAGTCACAAAGACAATATACTCGCCATGCCAATATTTTCACCTTAATGATATGGGTATCATGATTATATGTAGCTTATAACAGAATATGCACGATTAAAAAATGACAGTATACCACCTATAAAAGAAATCACCTTCCCAATATAGGCAAGGTGACGATATATATAACATAGCATTGTAACCCAAATTAGAAGATAGCCAAAATGACTTTATTTCATAATGACAATTGCGTCACTATGATATTTTGTTCCCAATGAAAGTATAGCTACACTGACATTAAAGACATATTCACTAAATAGTAACATTGAAAACGCATCAAACGACAAATAGCCACCATGATTGTACAGCCACCTACAACAATAATGTTAAAACATAAATCAATCACTGTGATAGAGTAAACTTGAAAATTTTTTTACAATTACCATAAAAGTATCATGAGAATATAGCATCCATATCAACATATTTGCCAATGACAATTTAGCCATTATGATAGTATAGTCACAACTACAATATATTCACTATAACAACAAAGCCACCACTGGCCATATAACTGATATAACAATATAGTCAACGCAACATTAAAAAAAAAAATTCAGAATATGTTCACAACGTCAACATAGCCACCTGACAATATAGATACCGTGACAAAATAGTCGCTTTCGGATCATAGGAAACATATAGCCTCTAAAGTATATAGTGTCCAGGAGACAATAGCGTCCAAAACAGAATTTATCAATACTATACAGCCGCCTTGACAGTATAGCCCATAAAACAATGTCAGAACCATGAAAATGTACCTGCCATAACAATATAACTACTATCAAAATGAAGTTAACATAAGAAAATGATCAAAAAAGATATTGCCATTGCTATATAGTTACAATAATCATACATTAATGATGATAATGTAATCAGCATTTTCACATAACCATCACAGTTTAAAAGCATGACAGACTAAGTTACATGATGATATGATATCCAGACAGATACACTCAAGATGCCAAATAAGCCTTCATAGAAATATTTTCATGATCATATAATCACAACCAAATTGTAGGTAAAGACAAAATACATCCCCAACGATAAAATTGACCGTAGCAATATAGCCATCAAGTTGATATAGCGACCAAGATAATGTAGCCAGGATTGCGTTATATTGAACATAACAATACACCCGCAATGCCAATATCGTCATCTCTACAATGTAGCTTGCATGAAATATAGTAATCTTGACATTATAGTTACCATGATAATGTATTCCCATGAAAAAATGTCCAAAACAACAGTTGGGCTGCGAACACTATATCACCATGCTAATCTTGCCAAAATTCTAGTATAGCCATCATGGCAATATACCAAAAGGAAAAAAAATACCCACCACAATAAGATAGCTAACTTAACAATATAGCTACTCTGACAAAAAGCCATGATGGCAATATAGTTACCATAAGAATGTAATCTTAACGACAGTATAGCAATCATGACCATAGACTCACGATGAAAAGACAACCACGATGACCAAACAGGCAACATGACAATACAGTCTCTATGACAATATTGCGATCAATTTAATAAATCACATAACAATATAGAAATTATGGCAAAACAGTCACCATGACAATATATTCAAAAATACAATAAAATACTAATAACAAAATGATCAAACCATGAAAATATAGCCACCCTGCCACTATGGCTTCCATTGTAATGTAGCCAACATAATATACGTTCACCATGACAGTACTGAAACTATAACAATATAGTATATCATGACAATGTATTCACCTCATAATTTAAACAAAATGAAATATCCTTTTTTATAATGATATATCTCCAAGGGTAAATCAACATCATTAGATAAGCTAAAATAAAAATATAGTCACATGTAGTTACCTTAGCAATATAGCCACTAAGAGATTGTAGTCATAATGACAATATAGTCACCATGACAATAAACTGTCACTTTAATGATATAGTTATCAAGATAATGTATCACTCATTTTCAAATATACATGATTAAAAAAATGACAATATAGCAACTATAAAGAGATCATCCTGCCAATATAGCCAAGGTAACGATATGTAAATCTTCGCAATGTAACCAAAATGAGCAGATAGCCAAAATCACGATATGTTCATAATGCCAATACTGCTACTACGAAAATATATTCCCCATGACACTATATCTACAATGAAAATAAAGCAATCTTTACAAAAGAGTAACATTGGAAATACAGTAAACGACAATATAGCCATCATGACAATGTAGCTATCGTGACAATAATGTCACGATATACATCAATCGCCAGGCTATTAGAGTCACCTTGATAGTAGTCTTTCAATAACTTTATGAATATCATTAAAATATATCCCTCATGTCAACATATTTCCTATGATAATTTAGCCATTACGATGATATAGTCACGACGACAAGATATTCACTATGACAATAAAGCTACCATGATGATATATCTGATATGACAATATAGATTTCAGGATATGTAGTGTCCAGGACAATATAGAAATTACGGCAACACAGTAACCATGAGAATATACTCACAAACAACAATAAAATCATCATAACAAAATCATCCAACCATGAAAATATAGTTACCCTGCCACTATGACTTTAACTGTAATGTAACCAACATAATATACATTCAAAATGACAGTACTTAAACTATAACAATATCGCATATCATGTCAATGTATTCACATGATAATTAAAAAAGGAAAAGGAAAGGAAAAAAAAAAACGGAAATTTTCGTTTTTATAATTATCTTTTAGGGCAAAATCAACACCATTAAATATGCTTCAATGAAAATGCAGTCAAACTGTCTTTATAACCATCATCATGAAATAGTAACAATGACAGTATAGTTATCTTAGCAATATAGCCACTAAGAGATTATAGTCATATTGTCAACATTGTCACAATGACAATATACTGTCACCTTAATAGTAAAGTTATCACGATAATGTATCGCTTATGAAAAAAATATGCAGGACCAAAAAAAAATGAAAACATAACAACTATAAAAGAGATCACCTTGACAATACAGCCAACGTGACGATATGTAAATCTTCGCAATATAACCAAATTGAGTAGATAACCAAAATGAAGGTATGTTCATAATGACAATACTGCTGCTATGAAAATATATCCCCCATGACACTATAGCTACAATGACAATAAAGCAATCTTCACAAAAGGGTAACAGTGAAAATACTGCAAACGACTATATAGCCACCATGAAAGTACAGCCACTATGACAATAATGTCACGATATAATTCACTGACTATATAAACATCATGAAAATAAGGCTTCCATGTCAACATACCTACCATGACAGTTTAGCCAATATGATAATATAGTCAAGACGACAATATATTCACTATAACAATATAGCCATGATTATATAAGTGATATGACAATTCAGTCAACGCAACAAGAAGGAAGCCTTCAAATTATATTCATTATGGCAATATAAGCACCTGACAATATTGATGCTGTGACAAATTTGTCTCTTTCGGATCATAGCAAACATATAGGCTCCAGAAATATTATAGTGTCCATGACAAAATAGCGATCAAGACAAGATTTTTAATCAAGATATAGTCACCTTGACAGTATAGCCGATAAAACAATGAAACAACAATGAAAATGTTCCTGCCATAACAATATAGCTACCATGAAAATGCAGGCAACATGACAAAATTGTCACAATGAAATATTATCGCCATTACAATTTAGTTACCATAATCATATATCAGTCATGATAATATCATCAGGAGGATGAGATAAACACCATCACATTATAAAAACCTTGACAATATAGTGACATGATGATATGATATCAATGCACTTGCACTCACATTACCAAATAAGCCGCCATGAAAATATTGTTATCATCATCATATGATTAAAACAAAATTGTAGTTAATGACAAAATATATCACCAACGACAAAATTAACCATAGCAATATAGCCAGTAAGTAACAATACAGCCACAATGGCAATATCGTCACCATGAAAATGGAGCTACCATGAAAATATTGTAACATTAACAATGTAGCTACTATGATAATAAAATCCCATGGAACATATCCACAATAACAGTTTATTTGCTAAGACAGTTTATCAACATGCCAATATCGCTAAAATGTTAGTCTAGGCATCATGGCAATATACCAGCAGAAAAAGAAAATAAGCACCACAATGATATGGCTAACTTAACAATATAGCTACCCTGATAATATATTCAATATGAAAAGATAGTCACCTTCTTACAGTATAACAAAAATAAAAAATAGCTATCATGGCAATGTAGTGTAGTCACCTATCAATATAGTCACCATGGCAATATAGTTGCGAAAACCATGTAATCATAACTGGAATATAACCAACATGACTATATATTCAAGATGACATGCAACCATCATGACAATACAGGCAACATGACATTAGAGTCTCTGCGACAATATTGCAATCGCTTCAACAAATCAAATGATAATAAAGATATTCCTGGAACACAGTCACCATGACAGTATTATCACAAATGCAATATAACCGCGATAACAAAAGTATCCTACCATGAAAATTTAGCCACCCTGCCATTGTAATATTGCTAACATAATAATACATTCACTGCGACAGTACTGAAACCATGACAATATAGCATATCATGACAATGTAGTCACCTGATGACATTCGCGCACCAGCTCCCGACGTGTACGGAGCTGCTGTCGTCTTTCAGAGCTAGGTTGTAGCTATTCCTCCCTGCGTTGTCGCTACCCTTGCTTTCTTTTGAAGGTTTTATCTTATATGATCACGATTGGTGTATGACTATCGAAAGCATGATGTGATATCGTTTGTATTTCATTGTAATGAATTTGTCATAGTTCTATATTTTCATGTAAGCTATATTGTTTTGGTCGGTACATTTATATGGTTGTTCCACTGTTTTATTGGCTATACTGTCAAGGTGGCTGTATTGTGATGATATATCTTGTCTTCTTCGCTATTTTGTCATAGAGACTATATTCTCTTGGACGCTATATGTTTGCTATGATCCAAAAATGACTACTTTGTCACAGTATCTATATTTTCATGTGGCTATCTATATTCTCAGAGTAGATATAATTTATAAAAGCGTTTTTTGTTGCGTTGACTATATTGTCATATCATTTATGTGATCATGGTGGCTTTATTGTTATGGAGAATATATTAGCGTCTTGACTTCATTATCAGAATGGCGAAACTGTCACTTTAAAGATATTGATATGGAGGCTATATTTTCACGACAAATATATTTATATGGACGCTATATTCTCATGATTTCATGTACTCATTGTATATTCGTT